>NC_045737.1:13929372-13931843 GCF_008692095.1 Etheostoma spectabile
GGTTGGAAAGTTTTTTTCTGCAATGGTAATAAAATATTGTTCTATATCATTTTGATTTTGATTTCTATAGCTTTCATTGTTAAAAGAAAGAAATAGATTTGATGTGGGCCAAGCCTGTAGTTCACCCCGACCTCTCTAACAGGTTTTAGGCTACTTAAAGCCCTTTTACACTGTGCAATTCCAGCCGGTTTTAGATTAAATAAAAGAAACCTGAAGACATTTTTTGTTGTCAATCATAAGCAATGGCCCGAGATCACACTGAGAGACATGTCCACTGACAGCCAAATAAAAGATTCAGCAACCAAAGACGGTGTCAAAATGTATGCCCATATTCTGACAATCGGCCTGCTGCTACGACACAATGTGAATGGATCTGCTTAAAACAAATTTACCACAAACTTCCTTCATTTTGTTTTTCTACTGTTCGCAATCTACTCCTCTTTTGAATTGTTGTGTCCAAAACAACTCGTAGTTTGCCACATTGAGAGAGAGGCCTGTGACATGAGTTGCTGACATGCGTCCTTTTTTTCTTCTGTTTACATTGTAACAGGCTGATTCACCAGGCATTCACTGCATTGTGTAACATGCCTCAAAACTTATACCGTACTGTCTGACACTGATTGTGACCATTGTTACGTCATTTCAGTCCTCAAGTTTATTTTCAATCTTTCTACGCTCATAACTTCAGTGATTGTGTACTGGCCTCTGAGCACTGCCAAATTGCTGGTGACCTACACTCAATACTGTGCCTGAACGCATTTTAGATTCTTTTTTTTTACCTCGGTGTATTCACTTCTTCTGAAAAACTGTTCATTTAAAGTTCCACAAAAGCCAGAGCCGCTGATATCTCTTTTTTTTTGTTTCTCCTTTTAATGTCATACCTACCAGTTCCTCTCTCTGACTTCTATATCATTCTAAAAGGAGTTAGAAGCGAGAATAGTAACCTGTCTAATAAGGCAGCTTATAAACTGCCTTCTAGATTTAGTTGTTGAGCTTTTCATGCTGACAAACATTTTTATTTCACTCAGAGTATCTTTCATTCTGTGAGATTATATAAAGGCAGGCACTATATTTACTCCATATCTCTGGAAAAAATGCTGCTGTTGGCTTTGATGCCGAACATTTCTTTTTTTTAAAGATATTTTTTGGGGCATTTTTAGCCTTTTTCATTTTTGACAGGACAGCTGAAGATATCAAAGGGAGAGAGAGGGGGAATGACATGCAGCAAAGGGCCACAGTTCGGAGCCAAACCTGGGCCCGCCGCACCGAGGAGCAAACCTCCATACATGGACCCCCGCTCCACCAACTGAGCTAGCCGAGCGCCCTGATGCAACGTTTCTATTCACGATGCCATCACTGCTGTTCTATCATGACTTCTTATTCAAACTCTCCATTCATTGAGAGAGCTGTATTGTATTTATTTGTTGAACTAGAAGACCTTTTGGCATTGACACTTGCTTTGTTAGTTATGATTTTTACAGCTTAGAGTCTTTGCTTTATAAAATCTCATGAAGGCCGTGAAAGATTTAATCAATACAAGATTGATTGAATTTAAAAAGAATCTGTTTTCTGAATTTTGTGTTTTAGTTTTACTCTGAATGTGGCATTCAGGAGCAAATGTGAATGTGAACAGCGTAATTCTCCCTGGCCTTATCACCCTCCCAACAACAAAAAACCCAACAACGTTGCCTTAGTGGAATAAAATGTGTCCCTCAGTGTGGAGGTCATAAAGCCATCGCTGCTTTCTGAGCAAATTATGCAGTTTAGCTTTGAGTTTGGTGAATACAATTCTGTTCTGTCTTTATCTGTTTAGAAGTCAAAACGAACAGTGTGCTTGCTTGTTTCTTCTATGTGCAATATTGGTCGTATTGTAGTCATAGCCATGTTTTTGTGCTGGTTTGCAGCTTCTGAAATACAAGTTGAGACATATTATATGCGGTTAGTGACCAGGTATCACAATAACAGGAAAAAAAAACATTCACATGCAAACCTGATTCCATTTCTGATTCCATTCCAATAATGGGGATTTTCAGAAAAAAGCTCCCATTTGATTTATTTATTTTACACTTTTCCTCTTTGCAAAGCTGCTTTTTTCCGTGCTCAGTTTAATTGCTGAATCTCTCATCCCATCTCGTTTTATCACTCATGGTTTCATGGGGTGGTGTGAACCGCCACAGCACAGTAATCGTGCCCCCGCCCGTCCCCGAAGGATAGGAAGCGAAGATTATCTGCTGCACCGTGTGACTGTGCATTCATCTCAACCTCCCCTGGTTTATGCAGAGTAGGCTTTAGAGGAGGTTTTTGGCAACTGGCCTGCTAGGATTACATTTGTTGATAACTTTGTGCTTCAGGCTGCACAGAAAAATAAATTGCTTTCCTGCAAGGGGCAAGGTAAAGGACATGTAATCCCCTTGTTGGGCATAACCATTTTGGAGGAGGAGGAATAGGCGTGTGTGTGTGTGTGTGTGTGT
>NC_045737.1:13931853-13934642 GCF_008692095.1 Etheostoma spectabile
GTGTGTGTGTGTGTGTGTGTGTGGGGACCCACTCATAGTTTTAGTCTTATCTTTTACAGAATGCTTGTAGATAATGCATGCTTTGTATTTTTGCTTCATCTGCAGGACAATTAATTTAGAAATGTCCTGCATATATTTAGTTGTGGTTGATCAAAATATCTTTGATTGTTTATGGATCTTCAGCACACTGAGAAGGAGAAGAAGAAGAAGAAGAAGAAGAAGAGGTCAGCTAGAAAGAGAAATATTGAAATTGAACAGATGAACAAAGGCTTGAGAAAAACAAAGACACTCACACAGAGAGAAAGAGAGATGAAAAGAATCCAATGTGAAACTCAAGAAAGGGCAGGGGCAAGAAAAAGCATGTGACAGAGAGAAGAGAGCATCATGTAAAGAGAAAGACAGTGTGGTGAGGTGCCCAACTTCAGAAGCATAGAGAGAGAGAGAGAGATGCCATGGTTACCAAACAGTTTGGCATCAAAATGACAAACTCTTGAGATATTTTCTAATTTACTGTGCTTTCACAGTGAAAAGTTCAGTTTACAATTTCAACTCCTGACACGAAGAACAAAAAATGGAGAGGATATATTTGAGACCAATGCCGCTAAGATCTGTTCATTATTTCTTTAAATACAAACACAACGAACACAACTGACAGCACCAACGTAACGGTAACGTTTGCTAGCTTATGACGGTAATGATAACAATACAACCAAAAACAAACAAGAAGACATGAAACGCCAAACATTATTCAACGCTACAAGGATCAACGTAAGGATAATGTTAATTACAGGGAGAAAAAAACTACCGTTGGTCCGAGTGAATGGATGCTGCGATAGAGGACGGCTCTGCTATCAGCCATCTAACGTTACCGGTAAAAGATACCAACCTGCCGCTTTTGCCACCGAACACTGACGGATACGAGATCCAGTATCCTGGCCATATGACTTCCTTACAACATAGGAAGTTCTTCAAAACAAAAGCCCTCCAGGACTCACCTGAGAGGATTATTGCAGATTTTACAATGAAAGGAAACTGTAGGGTCAAAAGCAACCTGCTTTTCCTCACCCATCATCCTCCTGCCTGGCATGCAGCCTTTTGTAAAATCTTCACCCGTGTTAAGAAGAATGGAATCGGCAAAGGAAGACAAATTACAGTCTGCGAGGAAGACCCCAGCTGTCCCACCCTTATTATCAACATTTATCACAATGGCACAATCATGATCCAGGGATTAGAAAATATAGCCTGGATCCGTTTTACAAACACTTCCAGTCAATGAAATGCGTAGCAGAAAAGAAGAAGAAAAGAAACAGACAACAGGCAGAGACCCCAGAGAGACCAGCCATCCACAGCAGCAGTCATGTGACCTCCTCTCCTTACTGCAAATCTAACAAATATAAAGAGGAACAGAAAAATAAAAAAATATTAGTGCTGAAAAAGGGTTTGATAATGATTGTAAAAAGCTAAGGAAAGAACTAAGACATGTATCAAATCCGAAACAGAGATCTATGCCTTCTTTATGGAGAAACACTAAAAGAAATACACAGATAATGAAATTCAAATTGGTCATCCTAAAAGCTTTCAATATCATCCTAAATTTAGGTATTTTACCAGCTACTTGGAACCAAGGACTGATAACCCCAATCCACAAAAATGGAGACAAGTTTGATCCAAATAACTACAGAGGAATCAATGCGACCAGTAACCTGGCAAAACTGTTCTGCAGTATTATTAAAAGCAGAATCTTACAATTCATTAGTGAACACAATATCCTGAGCAAAAGTCAAATTTAATTTCTCCCCAAATATCGCACATCCAGACCACGTCTTTACTCTCCACACCCTCATCGACAAACAGTTAAACCAGAACAAAGAAAAAAATCTTCTCATGTTTTGTAGACTTTAAAAAAGCATTCAATTCAATTTGGCGTGATGGTCTTTTCTATAAATTGATTAAAATGCATATTGGATGAAAAACATGATATCATAACATCTATGTATACAAAAAACAATGTTCAGTTAAAATTGGCCACCAACAAACACATGAAAAAAGTGAAACAGGGATGCTGCCTCTCCCCGCTGCCAGTGAGAGGAATGTGTGTGAATGTGTGTGTTTGATTAAACAGAAAAATATGTTGTGTTCCTGGTGGGTAATGTGATGATAAAGAGACGCACGCAGAGAGAGTCAGAGAAGATATCAACCTGTGGAAAGTCTGTTTGAAAGAGCAGGAGGGATCAGGAGATTTATCTCACGCTCCTTCCCACTAACTTTTTGTGATAAAATATTTGGTTGACTTCTGGCGTCTTCCATTAATTGAGTGAGATAATCAGCTGCATTCAAGTTAATCATCCTGCTGTGTACATATACATTCTGCGTTCCCTTCCCTTCCTCAACCTCTTATTACCTTTTGACTTTCACTTTTTTGTCTTTATCCTTTCCCATCTTAATCGTTGACCTCATTCACACTACCTTTTTTCACCTAAATATCTCTGTCTAGCTTATTGTATTTATATAAATATTAGCTTGTATTTTCAGGAGATGATGAATAGATTTGGAGATTGTGGAGCATGTATCTAATTTGGAGAAGAATATTGTACAGATTTAAAACTAAATACTTGCAGAGATCCAAAGAAAACCAATAAGAATGTCAGAGTTTATCACTGCCTTTTAGCAATGCAGTTTTATTTATGTAATACATATATTTTTAATACAAGTATATTATTTAACTGAATTTTCATGGAAGAACGACCAAGTTTCATGAGCCCTTCTGAGTTCCGCAAGGCTCTCCTAAG
>NC_045737.1:13934652-13935484 GCF_008692095.1 Etheostoma spectabile
GAAGTTTTTTTTTTTTTTTTTTAGCTATTTGGGATGCCAATCTCACTGAGGTTCAGAAAAATTCATCTAACATCAGAAAAATCTGTGCCTTTTACACTGTTTAGAACCAACCAGAGGTGCAGTCAGCATGGCAGCATTTTCAAACTCACTGCCAATCAGATGTCTGCCTTCGGTTTTTCAAAGATTTGTTTATTCAACGTTGTGTGACACTGAGGCCTGTGCCCATGCATAAAGATCTAAAGATTAACAAACAGGAAAGAAAGTTGTTAGAAAGTGGTTTATGCTGGATGTAACTGCTTTATATCTGATACTGTATATATGTACATTTGTTTGAAGGAAAGGCACCATGAATGAGTGCACATCCATTGTACTCTTTACAGAAATGTTAAAGGTCCCATGGCATATAAATGTCACTTTATGAGTTTTTTATGAGGAAACCCAGACTTTTACCAAACCTTTTAGGAAGGAACAAATCTACCAACTAATCTAGGAACAAATCTATCGACATTTCAGGGCTCTTTAAGAAAGAAACGTACTTTCCTAATACATAACGTCATTTTTGGAACAAAACGGCAGCAGCTTGTGAATGTGTATCACAAATGTGGTGCAAGTTGGGAAGTAAACAGCTTTGTCAGTGCTAAAATTAGCAGTATCAGAGCCAGCGTTGTCCCAGCACACCTATGTTTTCCTTATAGTTTGTTTTCTGTCTTTTTTTCTGTGGCATCTGGCTTCAGGCTGTGGGCCGCTGGGAAATCATGTGTTGACTAACCAGTGGTGTTGAAATAGGTTTTTAGACTTTACACACACACACACACACACACACACACACACA
>NC_045737.1:13935494-13937994 GCF_008692095.1 Etheostoma spectabile
CACACACACACACACACACACACACACACACAGTGTGCAGGCGTATGCAAAGATACAGAAATAGACAATCTTTTTTTTAACAAAACAAGATTAATTAACTGGAATTATTATGAGTTTTTTTGTGTGTGTGTGTTTTCCAGGTTTATTTTGTTCTTTCGCTCACACGCACACCACATATTGTATATAAACACACTCACTTGGCAGACACGCATTTTTAAATAGACTCCCCACATAGCTCACCTCACTCCAGCCTGCTCAAACAGTTGTCAATGTTATTAGTGCTGGTTTTACTGGTGCTCATAAAATATGGCCAATATGGAGAACACACACACTTTTACAACCTTAAAAGTTTAATTAATGTTTAAAGCACATTAAGGTATTAATGTTCCTCCCACCTTCCAGGCATAGATTTTGGTAATCCATAACAATGACCACAATGATTCATTTTATTGTTGTGAAAGTGACCTCATTGTCATGTTCTAATGGAGTTCACATGGTTTAAAAAGCTTTTCACGTTTATTGCATCATGTATATTATAATGATTTCCTGGAAAATAATGGAAACAACTGGCTACAACCTAGTGTATGTAATGTGCACTAAGTGGGCTTAGACATACATACAAGTGTTATTATTTAAGACCATTTAACACTTTAACAATATACAGTAAATAGATGCCTACAGTAAAAGTTTTTTTCTATTCTTTCCACCAGGCTGTCATGAGGACTGCTCAGAGTGCCGTGGGCCAGCCCCCCAGGACTGCGTGTCATGTTCGGACCCGGCTGCCTTGCTCAAAGACGGGGAATGTGTTCCTGACTGTGGCGCTGGTTTCTACAGTCAAGAAGGCATCTGCTACGGTAAGGTTGACACATTCACACGCATTCATTATTTTATTGTTTCTGCATTGCATTATGATCTATTTTCTGCTTCGGTGGGCACACTATTTGGACTCTGGAATAACAGAAAATATTATTCTTAAATATGTGTACTAAATGGCACAAGTCTTTCAAATTGCAGGAGAAAAAGTCATTTTACAGAAAATATCTTAATGTGACTTAATTTTCTCTGAATGTTAAAATATAAAAATAAGGTACAAATTCTCAGTTCCCCTATCTATAACAGGAAACATAGAGTTCAATTCTAAAACCTTAAAATGGACAAAAAGTGTTAGGCTACAATAAAAAATTAATGCACAATTCATACTTTAATAGGGTTTCAAAAAGCAGATACAGAATAAACCAGTCTGTTTTTATGTAAAGAAAAAGTTTAAGAGGAAAAAGCAACTTACAAAACGGCAGTTATGCAGCTTCACTTCATGAGGAGTGAAAGTTGATATTTAAACAGACAAAATGTGCCAATGCAGTAAACAGAAAATAGGTTTATTGTTCGCGGTCATCTGGAGGTGAAGGTTTGTTTGGGCTTGTTTTTTTTTAGCCTCCCGATGGAGCTTCTTGCCAGCATCCACTTCACATGGTGCCAAAATCATAAGTCAGCAGTACCTAGAGTTAGCAAACAAACAATTTTTAAAAGTATAGTAATTAGCAGTTCTCTCTTGCAGTAATGAGGATTCAGACGCTCTTTGAATGAGGAGATCCTGTATGAATATGGATGGTTTCTATTTTTGAGGGGTTAGATGAAGAAGAGCAAGAATAGGCCTCTCTCGGGGTGATGGTGAAGATAGCAGTACAGAGCTAAGCTCTTTCTTTGGTTAATAGCACCTTGGTGGGGAGGAGGGGGGGTGGCTCTTTTAGAAAATGTCGAAAACCTGGGGAGCTTGGAAAAAGGTCAAATCCATTAGAACTTGCCAGTTTGTGCTTTGAGGTCGGGTTTAAAATGTCACCCAGAGAGAGAGCTGAAGGGGTTTTGAAGATTTCATTTTTTTCTCCTCGGGGCTTCCTGGGTTAGATTTTATGCTTCTCTATTTTTGTCCCCTCCAGCATGCCGTAGGAATAGCTCTCAGTGATTTCAGCCTCTGTTTAGATGGAGGCAAAGATCTGTTTGAGCATGTGTGTATCAATAATAATAATAATAACGTATACTTTATCATCAACATTTTTGTTATATTTATCAAAGTGTCATGTTAATATGGAATTCTACACACGCACACACGCACGCACACACAAACACACTCCCTAAATTGGGAATTCATGTCTTTTGTTTTATGGACAGATTTTGACTTTTTAAAGACTTGGAATTTTGGTATCTTATCAGTTAAAAAAAAAAAAAAAATATATATATATATATATATATATAGTATCTATGTACTTACCAACAATTGAAACAAAATGTTGCACTACAGTGCTTTCCGTGGCGTTCCTCACTAAGTGACAAAACGAGACTCAGCACACCTCACAGACTCGTTAGAAGACTTTGCTTGAGCACAATGCATTTTATCATCTTGATCGTGACAGAAGTCATTAACACTTGTTTCGGTTCACAGCCTGTGATTTGTCCTGTGCCTCCTGTTTCCCTGACAACCCCAAGTGTATGAGCTGTCTCCCAG
>NC_045737.1:13939761-13942092 GCF_008692095.1 Etheostoma spectabile
ACACACACACACACACACACACACACACACACACACAAACACACACACCAATGCAACTACTTGAAAGTTTTTATTTTTTATTCTTAAAATGAAGCAGGACAACAGCAAAATAGAAAAGGGAGATAGAAAAACTGTAATCACTTTTCTTTACCTCCCTTATACCTCTAACTGTGTGCTGTGAAATTCTATGTTTTTACCACAATCACCGCTGTGCTATCGTCTTACCTCCCTGTTCAGTCTTTGTACCCACTGATCGTACTGCATTCAGTATTTGGCAGAGAGAAGAATACTTTTCCTACCTGCTCACTCTTTCTCGAGCACACCCAAGTCATTCTCCAATGCTGGTGTTTTATTTAGCTCTACTTTTTGTCTCTCAGCTTATCTTCTTATCATCTGCCAGAGCTGCTGTTACCTGAAATACTATAAAGCCTATGTTGCCAAACAGCTGTTGTGTACATTAAGGTTGAATTTGAGGTATTTAGTTGACATCATGAGACTT
Organism: Etheostoma spectabile; assembly: GCF_008692095.1. NCBI lineage: Eukaryota > Metazoa > Chordata > Actinopteri > Perciformes > Percidae > Etheostoma > Etheostoma spectabile. The sequence goes on from NC_045737.1 coordinate 13,940,261, forward strand.
TCAAGTGCGTTATTAACAGGGGTTTAGGGAAAGACTGTGGTCGCTGACTAAAAGAAACCAGTATAGACTGTTTGCAGGAAACAGCAATATCACTGATGAAGATGTAAGATACAAGAGGTGTAGGTCTAGGTACATGCAGTGTTGCAGTATCAATTGTTGATGTAGTCAACAGACATACCTGGACTCTCGGGAAATTAAAACACAAAATAAAGCTTTAGTACAGCTTGCACTTTTGCACTATACTTGAAACTGAACTAGGGGTTTGGGGATATGGATGCTTTTGCTGCCTTTCTTAATTTTTGTGGATTTTAGTGTGTCAAAAGAGACATGACGAATTTGGGTATGTTTTATTGGGATTTCTCACAGCATTGCAGTCTGTTTACAGTCACTGAGCAGCTGTGTTACAAGGTGGGTGAGAGAATACGTCAATTACAGGGTGCTCTGAGGAATGTTTTTATAGTGTCTAGTTAGCTTGTTGGTTCCTGGTTCTTAAAGCTTGGAAACATTGTAATTTGTTGCTTCTGTTGTTGGTACTTTATCCTCCACTTCCTGTGTTGTTTCCTTATGTGAGGATGAGGGGAGTGAGAGAGATTAAAAACCTTGCTAGTTTTCTGGCAGTCACAGTAGTTCCTAAATTGGAGTTTGGAGCCCATTTTGGGTCACAAAATGATTTTACTTGAGACAAATTAGCTATCATGCTTTTTACCTTTTGAATAATAGATATTTAGAAACCTCTGGGTTCCTTTTTTAAAAATACATCAAGTCAGCCTGAATACAGGAAGCCAAATTCTTCATTCACACTTGAGTAGTCTGCAAATTGAATGCATCTTGTATACTGAGTCTGTATCACTTTCAATTTTAAAGATTTTAAAGTGAACCTGAAGCCATTTAGATTGTAGCATGATTTGTCTCCTCACCACAGTTTACTTTTAAGTTTAGAGCGGGCAAAGCACAGATGAAAATTGTGTTTACTCTACCTGGATTGAATAGCCGTTAGCAGTATTGGATTCCCTTAATTGGAAGAGACAATTACAAATCGATGAGTAGTAGTTGGATTGGAGCGTCTTCTTAACACCCATTCATCTGGGTGTTAAGAGCACGCCAGGCTGTTAAACTGGGGGTTTAAGATCAGGTTAAAGGCTATTGTCACTATTGAAAATGGTTTGTAGTAAGAAAAAGTTTACAATAACAAGAGTTAATGAATCAAAGGAGAAACACCAGATTAACCAGCAAAAAGAGTCCATTTTGGTTAGGTGTGACTTAAAAATCCACATACGGCAAGGGGAATAGGACAATAAAACGTGCCTTGAGCTGCATGTTTAGAGATGTGCTTTAAATTATATTTCAGCATGTAATATTGAATTTTTTGCTGTTTTCCTGCTCACACTTTGGAAAAATGTGTTTGTCATACAGAAAATTGGATTTGAACTGCTTGTCACAGCAAAGAGTCACTTCGCACATCAGCTATTGTGTCTCCCACTTTTCTTTCACTCTAAGCTTCCTAAATTAGGCTTGACAAAGTGAGCTGAGGATCAACTTGATAAATGACGTCTCATTAAATCTCTATTCACAGTAATACATAGAGCATTTGTTCCATTCTGCCTCTATTCTAAGTTACAAAGGTTTCCCTCAGTCAGTGGGTTCAGGTGTACAACTGAGAACAATGGAGGTTTTTGTATGTACGTGCATGCGTGCGTGTGTGATGCTCTAACAGATACTCAGACCACCTCAGCAACTACTGTCCTGGAGCGGAGGAGGAGGGCATGAAGACATGAACATTAGACTCACAGGCTCCAGCCTTTAGGTATACACACACACACACACACACACAC
>NC_045737.1:13942102-13942692 GCF_008692095.1 Etheostoma spectabile
ACACACACACACACACACACACACGCAGTGAGTTACACATTAAGTGGGCCTGAGGTGACGAGCTGTCAGGTATCTAAGAGCAAATTCCTGGCTGAAAATCCCCCTCCTCTCCAGTCACCAGCCCTTCTGTCCAGACAGATAGTTGGTGTGTAGGAGGTTGTTATATACAGTCTTTGGGCCCTATTTTGACGATCTAAGTGCACGGCGCAGGTGCGTTTAGGGCGTGTCCAAATCCACTTTTGCCAGTTTGAAGGCAGAAAAAAGGGTCTGTGAGCATGGTTAAAAAGTTGTACTTGGTGTGTTTAATAATTCACTGGTGTGTTTTAGGTGTCATCTCCCATTCCCATTAAAACCAAGTTGCGTTTGTACCATGGCGCATTGCTATTATGACAGCGGATTTGCACTATAATATTTTTATTTGTAATCTTTTGCATGTTTGTGTGCTGCTGCACTTCCCTGTGTGTGTGTGTTATAGAAATAATGTGTGTGTGTGTGTGTGTGTGTGTGTGTGTGTAACAAGAATAGTGTGTGAACGCTGTGAATAAGCCTAGGCGCATTTTACTAATGCGCTGTTAAAATAACAATGAAAT
>NC_045737.1:13942702-13944696 GCF_008692095.1 Etheostoma spectabile
TGACTTTAGACCAGGTTTTTGTTGGTCAATGGCGCGATCACCTCCCTCAAGATTGGAGTACGCCAAGAATTCACTTACCTGTAAGACCAGCACGCCCATGGGCGCAAAGATGGACGCAGGTGCATTTGCTATTTAAACGATGTGGCTGCTGGACGGGAAATTGACAACTGCATCGGTCTTAAACTAGCAAAGACACTTTGCGTTAATTAATAATTAAAAAATTAAGTAATATTTTGAATACATATCATGCAGGTGAAACAAAGGTTGTGGCATGTGGTGTTATACTGTACAGTTGTTTTACACTTGGACTGTCTTATAGGATAGTTATGAGATTTGTTAGTGAGCTATGACAGATGCAGCAGAAAGAGGAATTAGGTCTTAAGACAATTGAGAAGATGTCGGGAAGCGGCTCTTGTTTATGGATCTGAAACTCCACTGCCATGGTTTAAGTGGCCGGACTTCTAGCAATACCATAAGACAGCAGAAACAATGTGATGACACTTCAGAGGAATGAGATATTACCCTCCACTTGTGTTTCTGCTGTGTAGCTCACAGAGCTCTCTTCTTCACTAATGTAATGATTGGCCCTGTACTGTACCAGGAGGATCGTTCATGGAAGGCATTAAGGAGCACTCACATCCTCAAACTTAATCACAACCTCATCGACTGCACCCACCTCAAATTATGACCCTATCAGCACAAAACAGAGTAAAAGATTGGATTCTCTGAGCGCGTGCACCAGGTAATGTGTGATGAGAAGGCCTGTGCACAAATTTGGGTATAAAGGAATCAATATGCGCTTTCAGCTCACAACAAATTAGATATCCAAGCGGAAAAAAAAGGAGAGGCCGCCTATCGTTATTGTATTCTCTCCTCCTATTAATGAAAGCTGTTTGACAGGAAGCCTATTTAATATGCCTCTGTGTGCTCGTTTTTTAACTGTTGATATGAAGCTTTGTGTGAACTGAGTGTGTGTGTATGTCCAAGATGAGACTTGGTGGTGGGTTCATGGAAACAATAGTATGTCTTATCATCTCAGCTAACCAATTAAGTTGACATATTTGTTGGAGAAGAAGCTGGGTGATGATGTGACGTGAGATTGAAGTTCCTGCTGACACGGCTGTGACTTTTCAAGGTCCCCCCTTTGACACTGAGGTGTTCCCAAAGGGTGAATAATTTTTCTAAATTTACAAAACACACACACACACACACACACACACACACACACACCACACACCCACACACACACACCACACACACACACACACAACAACCACACACACCACACACAACACACAAACAAACGTGCGCACGCTGCAGTGTTGGCTCAGGTAGAGCTCCAGTCGTGCCGCCAGTGGCTGTCATGCAAAGTGTACACAAGACCAGGATATAGCTGACAGCCCTCTGAAAGAATCCAGAGAGGAGTAATTATAAACACACACATACTTGAGTGCATTTTCTGTGTACTAAAAAAAGTCAGGCAACACACACACACACACACACACACACGGCACTCATGGCCAGTTGGTGACAGGCCTTTTGTCTTTCATTCCCACCACCGCCGCCACCAGCCGGCCAGATGCCGGTCTCCAGAGGCTCGATTCAGCTGCCAAAGCTGATAGCACTGCTCAGCTATTTTTCTTCACCCTGCCAAAGCAGACATCAAAGGCTGCACAAAAGGCCGGTTTCAGGTGTTTGGGGTGAAGTGTGTGGGGGCATGTAAGAGGAGGGTAAATAGCCAGGGTTAGAGACGTTGCATGCATTTGAAGCCTAGTGTATAAAAACACACCACAATCAGAATCAGAATCAGCTTTATTGACCAGGTATGAAGACACATATGAGGAATTTTCCTTTGGAGCATAGTTGCTCACAATGTGCTTAGACATTCAAAACAAACAACCCAACAAACATTATATACACACTAATATAGTCACACTAATATAGATACTCTAAACAGAAACAATGTAGAGAGATGAGTGCAATGAAGAGACCAA
>NC_045737.1:13944706-13944863 GCF_008692095.1 Etheostoma spectabile
TTAAATGTGGAACATAGTGCAAAGGGTACTGGGATAAATAGTATTAAGTTATTATATCACAATATGAACAATATGAACAGTATGAACAGTTCTGAAATAGGAAATGAGAACGATGAATAAATAATGGAGAATAAGTGAGATATGAGAATGAGAATGA
>NC_045737.1:13944873-13946385 GCF_008692095.1 Etheostoma spectabile
CTAAATAAATGGAATAATAGTGGAACCACCAAACAGGTGTTGTAGAGACAGTGTTACTGGGTTATTGGCCAGAATTGAACCTGACACTGGGGGGGGGTGTGTCGTATCACTGTTCATCAAGCGTGGCTGTGTTAAGAACTGTTCCTGAGTCTGTTGGTTTTGGCGTACAGTGCTCTGTAGCGCCTACCAAGCACAGCAATGTTAAAGCAGTGGCCAAAGCCTTTACACATAAAGCCACATTTTATGCTGGTTAATAGTGGGTGCATTAGTTAACAGCAGAAACCTGTTGATTTGTGACTTTAGTCCAAATAAAATTCCGGTATCCAGTAAGAGAACTCAAACCTTAAAACAGTAAAAAAAAGAATTCCTAGCTAGCTAGCTCCCCACCAAACTTAATCTTCTTCTATTTATTCCTCTTGCAATGATGTGTTAGAGTTTGTAAACATGAGCATAATGGTGCCACGTTATATGATTTCTGAACAGAAGCAAATTAATCCTGGCTGCCATTTGGAGCCAAGTCACCTGGTTCAGCTTTAACCTCCCTACTTGCAAGTTCCAGATCTAAATCCTTCAGATATAAATCCTCCTTGTAAAGGTTTTATGTTTCATCATCTGAATTAAATAGTCCAAACTAAGCAGTAGAGCATATTTCAGAAGTCTTTGCTGGCTCGTGGCCATCTTGGATCAGCCTCTCTGAGCTGGCACCAACTTGGGTGTTAATGCGTGAATTCTGGAAGGAACAAGATACAGCTGATTGGCTGCAGGATAACAAAAATAGTGCCAAAAGATTAGAGTTGGATTGCAGTTCAGGTCCAGATATCTTGACTACTGTTTGTAAGTATATATTCTTTTATATCAATTAGAGCCTAAGACATGAGACACTTAATTGTAGACTTACAACAACATTATGTTTGGTACCTTTCAATAACAAGAAGATAGAAACAAGACAATAAAAGATGATAAATTATGAAAAGGTATTGCACAACACACTATACAGTGGTACAGGGGTGCATTAGCAGCAGTTGGGGGGTTGGTGGTAGTCCTCCTTCAATCCTTCTTCATTCACTTTTTATGACTTCTCACCATACTGTAAAAGTATGCTCCTGGTTCCTTCTGAGCACTTAATAATGCATATTTTTTTCTCCACAAACAAATCCAAAAGAGTACCAAGAGAATAGGTAGTCCACTCATTGTCATTTTATTCTTGTTAGTGTGGCAGTAAAAAAGTATTGAGGAGGCACAGTTGGCAGTCAAGCATCCTCTGTCTCTAGCCACGGCTTGAAAATGTGAAAATGTGTTGAAACTTTTCTCTTTGTCCTTTTTAGAGTGTCACTCCTCCTGCTGGCTCTGTACTGGGCCATCTGCAGACAACTGTACGTCCTGTCTGTCCCCGTCCAGCCTGCACGAGGGCCGCTGTGTCCCCAGCAGCCCACAAGGCTTCTTCATTCAGGACAACCAGTGCCAAGGTCAGAACGCGCACACACACACACACACACACACACACACACACAC
>NC_045737.1:13946395-13951507 GCF_008692095.1 Etheostoma spectabile
ACACACACACACACACACACACACACACACACACACATTACTTCTATACTTTTAAGCATACCCATTTACATTGTGCATTCCCCTGTCCCAAGGTCAACCTAAACCCTTAAAGAAACACACCACCGTTTTTTGAAATAGGGCATATCATGGTGTTCCCTAGCCCTAGATAGGAGAGAGACTTATGGTCTGTGTACTTTCTGGTGTTATTGGGTCCATACTAAGGCTTTTAGTTCAGTTCAGTCAGCATAATAAAAATCATTGATATTACAAACATTCATTTAGCCCAGAGCTCCAGGTGTAGGTGTTTCTGTTTGTGTTCACCACATAATTAGATTTTTGGGTAATGTCAGCGGTGAAAGCTTTTCACAGCTTGTTACTGAAGTGTAATCAGTAAAGGTGTACTTTATTACTACAATTATATACTTTTCTCAAAAATACAGTTTTAATTGTTTTGTTACTGCTACTGCTAAGTACTCAGATAATTTTCTTAAAGGACAATTCCGAAGCATTGAGAACTTTGTAAGTGTGTAGACAGTTCATTAAAAAGATAGTTCAGAAAGACAGTACTGTTCACGTATACAGGCGGGCACCATCTTGGGAAAACAGTCATGACCAGTCAAACCACAAACGCCGTGCAACCAGTAAAAGAAACTTAGCTAAAGCACGGCGTTCGCCCTGTATACCGAACAGTACTGTCTTTATAAACTATTTTTTTAATAAAATGTCTGTACGCTTAGTTCTCAATGCTTCAGTTTACTTGTAGGGACCCTCATTATGCTAAAGTGGAAGTGTGGTGCTATTTTGAGGCTTGTTAGTGGTATAGAAATCGCGAGTGTCCCGACAACTAGCTTTATAAGCTAATTAGGGGTTTGCGCTAAAACTGGTCACATTTGATTAGCATGAAAACATATCCCAGAGAACAGTCGACTCGGTACCCTTGTGTTATTATCCTCTAGGTTTATTTTGCGCCAGAATTGTTCTTTAAGTAAAAGTAGAAATCTAAAGGTACTCCATTACAATTTAAAGTCCAGAATTCAAAATATCAAAGTTTTATTGGCAAAATGTACTTAACGTATGAAAAGTAAATCACTTTCAAAGTGTCACCTCTGATCTCATTGAAGCGAGACCACCCCTTCCATGTCGTGTCTACCAGCCCACAGAATCTTATTGTTTATTTCGATGCAAACAAAACCCTGTGGTAAACATCATTAAATCTCTTTAGAGCTTGTTTTTGTTACTTTTAACTTTGGCTAGGTAATTGAAATGGCAGGCACAGACGGATACCTAGACAGTAAGGAAGAACAGTGGGCTCAGATTACATTTACCCTTTGGGATTTCAAAATAAATTGGATCTGTTTGTCCTCCTTTACTGTTGATTGGCTCATTAGAAGCAGATACCCTGAAGAAGTATTGTATAACTGTCTTTAACAGAGTAAGCTTTTACCACAAAGTTTTGTTGCCGGTGACTTTGTATGCTTGGCAATAAGACAGCGTGTAGTTAAAGCTCCATTAATCAATATTTCCTTTATAATGGCAACGAATCCAATGACTATAAGGAATGTGAAAGGGATGGCTCATAACAACAGAGCCACAAAGGATTATCATCAACTCTGCTGCTTACTGAGCTTTTTTATTTTCTTTTGTTTAGGGACTGTTAGTTTTTTTTATTTAAGGGGCCACCGGAGGAGTTTTGGGATCTTTAGACAAAATAGACTTGACCCTCTCTTCACCAGCAATAAATTTCTCTTTGACCCTTGAAAATGATTGGGAAAAAAGGCATGACCCTCCCCAACAATGTATTGATGTCTTCTGTACTGGTTAGTGCTTGACAAGATGTACAGTTAGCCACTGGTTTTTACAACCATAACATACAAGACTTAACCTCTGCTTTCTCATCTTACACGTCACACTCCACTGTTATTATGGCCATTCCTTCCTGCATTACTGCATTACTTCAAATATTAAGTTACTCCTCTAGTATTCACGTGCATCCTGATCGCACAAAATTCCGTGAAATTAACACAGCCCCTTAAGTTAAGGAAAAGGTCATGGGAGAGCAGGACAACAATGGGTTGCGTTTAGGTAAAGAAGAACGGGACGGCTGTTTACGGCTGACGGTTTTGGTTTAGGAAAAGAAGAACGGGACAGTTGGGTTTAGGACTTGTGACACGTGGGACACGATCTCCGGTCTCCTGGGTGAACGTCCTGTGTTGTTTGACCCATCCACATGGATTTCCGGGCTTTTATACTACTCGCTACCGTTGTCGCTCATAAGGCTACGTCATCTTCTCATTGATTTTACTTTTTTTTTCCCTCGTGGTGCCCACACAGAACTTTCACCCATTCCGTGCCACGTTCACGCGCTGGTAACAGTTTGTGATCATTTCACGGAATTCTGTGAGACCAGGTTGTCACGTGAAATAAAACATTAAAACATTAATAAAACTATTGAACAAAGCAAACTGGGTAACAAATTCAGTTCATTCAACACATGAACTGGTTGCTATGGACTTGTCACTAGGCTTTCTCAATCATTGTATATTTTAGCATAGGTAAAGCTGCTAAGCTGAACATTATCCAAAACACTATTTCTCAGATGAGCATAAATTTGGGAGCTTGCATGCTACCACTTCTTCTTTCTCAAATGTCTTGAAAAGGCTGTCATTTCCACAATTTCAAATCGTCGTTCAGCGTCGCTGTGGGCCCGCCTACATTGACAACTGGCCCGCCCAATCAGAAATTCAAAGTGTGTTGGTGTGCAAGGCTTTGCAAAACTTACAACAACCATGGATTGCTGTTGTGGCCAACAAATGTAAACTTTACACATTGTTTTTCTATTTCATTAATAAATTCACTTCTGAGACTTTTTTACGTGAGAAATCAACTATGTAGAGCTCAAATATGGGCCGTTTTACGAAAAATGATGGCTGATTGTAAATTTGGTCCGACTGTTGGAGTTTAGAAGCTCCATTGTCTGACGTGACACCCTGTGGGTGCCTGGCGGGATCGCTGGCTTGCAGCCTGGCCTGTCCACCTTCACAGACCCCGCCGAGAGTTTTCAAAGTTATAAATGCTCCACAAGAGATTGAGGGCATAATGCAATCCCCCCCCATTTTCCTCCGGTGGTCCATTCCATAAATTCCGAACAGTCCCTTGATAATATTTTTTTGTTACTCTATGGTTCAGTCTGAGTGTTTTCCTAAACCATGTTTAGCAGACAGCTGCAAACAAGCTCTGATAAACACACTGTACGCTACCTCCCCAGCTCTACAGAGCAGACACAGTTAGAGACTAGCATGGGAAGAAAGAGCAACATCTAGCAACTAAAGAGCCAGGTATTTTTCTCAGGAGTTGGTATAGCCCATATACAGAGCTTTCCTTCATACCTCTGTTCTTGTCTCCTCCAAACTTTTGTCACCACTTTTATCCTAATTGTTTGCTGGATTTTGACCCTTTTCTCTCATACCTTTCCTTTGTACCTCTTTCCTCTCCCTGACCCCCCCAGCATGCCACCCATCCTGCCAGACCTGCTCCGGGCCCTCTCAAGCTGACTGCACCTCATGCTCCCCTCTGGCCTCCCTACAGAGTGGCTACTGCAGGACAGGCTGCCAAGAGGGGCATTTCCTCAACGCTGTCACTGGAGAGTGCCTCAGTAAGTCAGCCTGTGTGCGTGTAAATGTGTGTGTCATTTGTGTGCCATTTGCACGAGGCACCAAATACGCCATGAGTGCTTGTATTTTTAACCTGAGTGGCCCCAGTGGGTATAAAACCACCATCTCTGCCCCGCTGAGCTTTGTACAAACACATACACTGAGACATGACCAGTCTTTAGCTCTATAACCTGCATTATTCATGAGAAATGCCAACCATCTCTGTAAAATAGATGTTCTTGGATGGGTATCTTTGACTTAAAAGTTTTGCAGTCTGTTTCTTTTGAATTGTTGGGTCTCAAATTATCTGCAGAGCTGCAAGATGAAGTAGAAGTCACTGTTTCTACTTTGTGGAACAGTTAGACACAATACAGGTTCTCTCTGTACAGATCATTATCAACTGGCCAAGATTTGTTTATACGTAAAGGGTGCAATATTAAAAATGATCCACTTTAATTCTTATAATTAATGCCTGCTTTGTCGGAAATTTATAATAACCTTTTAAAAGAATATCAGTATAATCATACACTTAGTATAATTTGAATTATAGCAGCTATTGCAGTTTTTCTATTAGCAGTCTGCAATATATGAGAATAAAGTAACATGGCATCTCAAATAGGCCCTATTTATTTTCTATTAGATATACTGAGGTGACTGACAACTGGAGCACTTGAAGTCTTGGATGGACATAGCCCGTTTATGTAAAAAATAGGGGATATAAGGAGAGAAGAAACTAATGACAACCTATAGTAATGTTAATTTCCTGGAGAATCATCTGTGTCTATGTTGAGGCATGTTTCCTTTAATAACAATACAAGAGAACTTCAAAATGTAAATTTAAAGTGGTGAAAAATACATCATTGACTACGGCTCCTTGGGGGGAAAAAAACTTGAAAAAAGTTTCTTTCCATAAATCCACCTCTTGTAATTTTTAAGAAAAAACAAATTTTAATGAGATTCTCACCTGCAGTTACGCTTTTCAGAGAAATTCTTGAAACATCCACCGTAATACAGGTTTCTTTTTTAACCATTGCTAATAAACACCAGCCTAAGTTACTTTACACCTTCCCGCCCTACTTGTCTCATAATGCAAAAAAAAGAAGGTATTTCTCTTTGGCAGGCAAAACAATTATAAACTACCGGACAGAAGATAAATAGAAAAGGGAAGCTTGCAGTGTTTGTGTGTAAATGTAGCTCCTGCTGCCCTGCTACCTCTCGCTGGGTAATAAAATTAGTTTTTACCTATCTGGACCACTGGCTGTAGATTAAAAACAGGTGTGTTTACACGATGTAAAGTCAGCATGAAAGAGATAAAAAGGGGTAAACAAAATCTGGGGAAAAGGATAGATGCATTGATTTTAAATTACAGTTCTCGGTGACTCGCACTGTTTGGAGATGTGAAACTGCAACCGGATCTTTCTTTCTCACACACACACACACACACACACACACACACACACAC
>NC_045737.1:13951517-13954520 GCF_008692095.1 Etheostoma spectabile
CACACACACACACACACACACACACACACACACACACACACTTACTGTATATGGGCAGACACACACGGCTGGCTTGCACACAAAAGCACAAGCATGGTTAAACATACATATTTGTCTGCAAACACACTCACACAACCCAATGTTAAATGGGTCAAGCTCAGCCAAACTCTGGTTAATTAAAGATGACTTGAGGCACTACAGAGCCACAGAAATACTGGGGTCATCACTTCTGCACGGAAAGAACACACACACACAGAGCCTTGGATTCTCTATGTCCACCCAGTGGTACTTTCACTGTTACATAACCGTCTTGAGGCGATGAGGCTTACACTCTCAATCACGAGTTCATAAATCAAATTTCTTTCACTTTCTCTCTCTCTGTCTCTTCTTCTCATGTGATTCATATTTGAGAGTGGCAGCACTATTGCTGCTCATACTAATTACAGCCACCCACTCCAGCCAAATGATTTGACAAATTCCACAAGCATTTGTCTTTAAAACTCTCTTATCAGGGTCGTTATACTGCTCCCTTACAGAAACGCCCACATCCATTAGAGACTGAAACCTGTATATCTTATTTCAATGAAAAGAGACAGTGATGCTGAAGACATTTGTCATTGGGTCAGTGCTTTTCCATAAATACCAGTTAGTTGGCTCTGCTAGCTCATTATTCACATTGTTGTCTGAGACAACACTGAATATGTTTACTTGCAAACCAATATTCCACTATTATTCCAAATATGCCAAATTTGAAACAGGTCATGTAGCATATTCCAGTTGGATTTTGATTTGATTAAGGCCTTTTTTTGAATATAGTATTTTTCAGTTAAGACATGGCATTATTCGGGTTTTAGAGGCATTCTTTGGATGTATACAGCACATTCGGAATATGCATATCAATCTGGGTTTTTAACCTCAGTTTACTCCCAGTTTACAGCCTCTTGCCTGTTTGCAGCTTACTGTCAGCTCTGTGCGTTGCAATGGTTGCTGTACACAAACCAACCAGCCAACAGTTTGCAAGGCTGCTGACCCGATAAAAAGGAGACACAAAGCTACTTTGAAATATTATCAAAGACTTGGATATCAACAGATTTTTTGGATATTCGCACATTTCGCTATGCGACCTTTTCAAGTAGCTGGATGAAGAAATGAAAGAGGGACGCTGTGTTTGCACGGTCCAACAAGTCCACCACCCCTGGTAAACTTTAAGAATTTTTTATTTTACAGGGTGAACAACACTTTTGCATTTGCTTTGTGGCTCTCGCCTGGCTATAACCGTACTGTGCAAGTTTGCAAAATCGGGTAATCGATCTTTAGTTCCAATGAGACATGATGGGACAATTCCGCTTCCAACCTGTAGGAAGAACGGAGCGGAAAAAGTTCTCTAGTGTTGCTTTAACATACACATATATAATTCATAACCTGGAATCAAGACCTGCAACGTAAACAAAGACACCATCTTTGCCGTTCACACTGGGAGCCTGAGATGTGAGGCTCACATGAAGAGTAATATCATCCTTCTTTTCTAGTGGAATGAAAACCAACTTCTGAGTCACACAGAAAACATTGAGACCTGAAAGTTCATCTCAAGGCTTACAGCTACACAAGTTTATTTTTGCATCATAATTGTGTTGGAGCCATTATTTAACAGAATACAGAGCTTAAAATAGACCTGCAAGTTGAATAACAGGAATTCATCACCATAGAAACAAGGCATACCAGTATTGAAATAAAATACATGTTTTTATTCTTGTCAATGAAGCCTTTCATGGAAACACATTTAAGACAAGTTGTTGCCCACAGCGACAGCTGCTGTCGATGTCTCCTTCCATGCGTTTATCATGTATTGATGCCAACATCAATGTATTACTCTACTAAACCACTGAACATGGTAACTGCATTTAGCTAGAAGATAAAAAATGTGTATGGGTATTGTTTCTGTTCTAATTTACAAACTCTGCATAGATTTGTTGAATCCATTTCTAGTAACACAGACGGTAACTTTTCCATGTGACCCTGAGCCGAGGGGATTGAGCTCACAGAGGCCTTGTTTAATATTTGCAGTGGTTAACATTGCAAAAGATCCAATACATTTGTCTTTTATCTACCCTGCAGTTGCCTATTACATTAAAATGATAGAAAATGAATACAACATGAAAATATGGATTTGGAAATTTCCTTTAAATCTCTGCTGGCTGTAAAGAGAACAAAAGTAAATAGCTATTTTAGAAGTAAATAAAAACACTGACTAGGAGTTAACTTACTAAATGTGCAGAAGTTGGGAGCACAAAATACTTTTGTATAAGCAGATATTTGTCCTCTTTGAAAGGGTCCTTTTTCTTTTCTGGGGAATTACAATTACCTTCCCATACAAAAAAACTGCATTCTCAATTATGTTTTCAATATTACTAATTTATATAAGAAATGCCTTAAGACCTCTCTTCACACACATTTGTTTGGCATTTTTTCTGAGTTATCCAGGCTTTTGTTTAAGTGACATAGTTGAGCTAAGTTTGAAAGAAGAAAAATGTCTCCCAACCAATTTCCAGAACAATCCTTATCATAATTCTGACATCTAAAACAGGAGCAGAACTGTTTCTGTTATAGGGGGGACAGAGCCAGCAGTGAGAAAAGTAGGACTTTTTTAATAGCTGCATCTGTAAATCCATTCTTTGTCGGGGCAACATGTCTAGACAGGTTGAAGTCAGCGTCGGAGGACCACACAGCTTCTCTCTCTGCAGCACTCTGTCTCTTTATACGCCTTAAAATTCATATGAAGATGATGTCCCACTTTTGTTCCTCTTGCTTTCTGAACTTTTGCTGCACTCAAACTCAAACAAGCCTTATTCTCTTTTCAACTGCGCAAAGTGAAAAGGAAGCAACTAATTGAGGGACATTAAAGTCTTGATTTTCCTGTATGACACTTGTTAGGGACAAATTTTTGTTTCTCCTCTATATATTTCTGTTGATTCGGGGGGTGGGGGGGAGCATGATATGGGATAA
>NC_045737.1:13954530-13955945 GCF_008692095.1 Etheostoma spectabile
ATATTCGGCCTTCATCCAGTATGTGTCATGCATTTATAACTCCAGCATAACTTTTAATGTGCTTCAAAAAATGGTAACTACACTCTAAAGAGGGACTCCGGGGATCCAAATCAATACCGTTTTAGTTTTATATTCAGTTTTATTCTGCACAATCAATAATTCCTGACACCTGAGTTAACTTATCTTCAACATGGAGCCATTTGTTTAGCGCCTGGAGCCGGATTGCTTACAGAGTGCTGGCAGGAGAAATGCTGATATGTGTTTTGTTGTAAAGTGATGTGATATGAAAGGTGTGGCTAGGGAGATGACAAGAGAGGAAGTTCTTTTTTGATCTTCCACTTCTTCTTTTGCTCTGTTGATATTGGACCTGGTTCAGAAGGAGAGTATGACTCACCTGGGCAGATACCATGTTCAGGACTTTGATGCTCTACAAGCGTTTGTCAGAGGAACAGCTGCTCTGGAGGCAGAAATAAGTCTGAGTCAAATGTCAGCCACTTAGAAATATAGGCGAGCAGATGAAAATAGCTGTCAGACACAAGATCAAAACATTTTCCCATTTAATTATACATTTTACAATCTAGTTTGATATATTATTGACTCTGTTAACAGAAAAGTCAATCAATTACATGACTTGAAAGAAATGTCTGCTATTATTAGATTAGACAAGAAAAGTGTACTACATGGATCTGATTGGTTTTCTAAGGGAAGTTGCCATTACCAGAAGTTACTAAGGCAAGGCTGTTTTATTCATATATAACATTTCATACCCAATGTGCTTTACACATTACACAGTGTGAATCAAAAACAAAACAAAAGCAACAATAAAAAGCCCACAGAACAAAAACTAGAGATGGGGGTTAGTGACCGTTAGTCTGTTTGTCATGACAGTTACGGAAACATGGGGGGAGGGGCGAGCTTGCTCTGTTTTGTTTGGAATAGACTTGGAACATCAACAGAAGTGACCATGCAGGAACTCATAGTGCACCTTTTTAATGTAACTTATTTTCCAGCTCATTCACTTTCTTTCCTTGAATCTAAGCTTCCATTAACTGGTGCCTCTGTCCTATTACAAGCTGCTTTTTGGATGCTTTTATATAGGCCTTAGTGGTCCCCTAAGTCTCTTTCCCAAAGTTCAGCCTTGGTGCAGAATTACAGCCGTTAGAGCTAGACCCACAATGAGCTTTCTTTAGGATGTGCCATTTTGGAGTCTGTAGCTTTAAATGCTATAGAGGAGGAGAGGGGGGTGGCAAGGTGGAGGGTGTGGCCTTGACCAAACTGACATGTTTTGAGCAGAGCAGAGAAAGGGGAGGTAACCTTTCCCCTTATGACATCATACTGGAAAGATCCAGATCAGTCCATCTGAGCTTCCATTTTCTCAAAGGCAGAGCAGGATACCCAGGGCTTGGTTTACACCT
>NC_045737.1:13955955-13959527 GCF_008692095.1 Etheostoma spectabile
GCCATTTCTAGCCACTGGGGGACCATAGGCAGGCTGGGGGAACTCATATTAATTTTAATAAACCTCATAAAGTGAAATTGTCACGCCATGGGACCTTTAAGTCCCAAATTTTATCACGTACTGTAGTTCAACTGAACTGACCAAAATAAACCAAAAGGAAATGTGTAGAGCCAAACAAGAAGAGTTTAAAACTGAAGACTTGAGGGTTGACGTAAACAGGGTTTTAGCCCTCAGGCCCAGAGTCAGCATCTTCTTTTAAACACTTCTAAACCTGCTTATTTTTTATATAGAAAATGAAAGAAGGAAAAAGTACTAGTCTGAAGAAAGTATAGTTTATGAATAAGTATTTTTAACCAAGCTATGGAAACAGGGCATTACATATTCATCCCATAAACACTTAGTTTCCTATTCAGGTTGCTCGAGGTGCTGTTCTTGCATTAATTCCCTTGCATTGTAAATATAATTGCTTTTTAATCGATTTTAAAATGTCTTTTTTCCTCACGTTTCCTTTAAAGCATGTCTAAACTCTTTTAAAAAGTCTACAGTTGCACAACTCTTCCTAGTCTTCCACTTACTTTTAAAGCGTTAATCCACTGACATACTAGTTTTGACCCACTAGAGTGCTCAGTTATCAAACAATAAAAACCTAGAGAAAAGATTACCTGTCACATTTTCGGACTAAATAGAGATCTTGTTGTCACACGGTTTGATATTTGTCTGCTTTCACCTTGTAATCACTCCAAACTTTTCTCATTTACGTTAATCCTTCATAAAGAAAGAGAAGTACTTTCATGGCCTTACCATTTCTTTTTAACACCCGTACATGGCCAGCCTCTTTATCTTTTCCCCTCACCTGGCCGACACGCAACTCTTCACCTGCACAGCCCCCGTTCTGCTTTTCTCTGTAGATGGTTATCTCGGCACTGAGGGATAACTTTAAGGTCCGCCCCACTGTGCCAGCCAGACACAACCGAGACACCATCAGATAAAACACCATGAGGTGTTCTTCATTGTTCTGCTAATCTTGGCTCCATGTGGGCTACCCTGCTGTGCTTAGTTATGTGGGTATATAATGTACAGGTTTGTGGATAGCTGGATGGCATGTAGACAGGAGATCTACATTTGAGAGTTAATAGAGGAGAGAGACAGATTTCTTTTTCTGAATTTATTTCTGACAAAAGATTTTTACTTAGGTTTAATTAGTGCATTTTAACACCCGATTCCAGATTCATTTTAGAGACATCCTCCTTGAAATCTTACTTTTATAAATGCTTCCTTTATGCATTTATTCTTTAGTTCTCTTGCTTATGTCTTCATTGGTTGCTTTTGTATTTCAAGAAGGCTCCCACAGGATTCGAATCCCTTTTAAAAGTTAACAGATTTTAGAAGAGGGAAATATAGTGAAAATAGATTAAAATAAAAGTATTTCTAAAGAAAGGGATGGCCTTGGAATCCTGGTTTGTTATTCAAATATTACAAGCGCATGCATAAACATTAATTAGCTCTCTGTCCTCAGTTCAACACTATACATCCTATCAAATCATGATGATGAAGATCAAACTTTTTACTGAAGAAATTTTAGTATTGAGTTGAAAGTGATTGTATTCATTTTGTTTTTACTTTAGCAACACAAAAAACGAGTCTTTTATCTTGATTTAAACTGATGACCAATGACAAAATCTTTTTGCAATACATGTGATAAATCATAAAACCCTGTTTAAAATTCAGTGTTTATCATTTTAAAAGCCCCAAATAATTTAATCACATTTAATATTGTTGTAAATCTTATGTAAATATTTTTTTTTTAGCATGTCAGGTTTATTATGTGACTACATCATGTGTTCCCTCTGAATGAACAACCCAGAAAATTAAACACAAACGGCACTTTTTCAAGCACTTCATTTTGGTGACAGGACAAATATACAGCAGTGTTAGCAGCCAACTGACTTTGTATGATTTTGATGGTGGCTTGATGTATATTTGTGTCCAGTATGATAATGTACATGTACAAGAAATACATGTCCTCCTTGCTGTGTGTGTCTTTCCTGCAGAGTGCAGCTCAGACTGTCAACGCTGCACGGCAGACCTCCAGACGGGCATCGGCAGTGTTTGTTTGTGGTGTAAAGTGCCAAGAACCTGGCTGCTGGGCGATCATTGCGTCTCCCACTGTCCCCGGGGCTTCTACGGCTGGCACGGAGCCTGCATCAGTAAGGACTTTTACTCCTCTGTCTGATACCAGTATGTTACAAGGTCAGAGGTCAGCCAATAGCTGCACCTATATGGAAAAGCTGTAAGAAAAATACCACCAATGGTTTTATATTTTATTCATTAGATGTAAGATTTTTAAAATATGGTCGTTTGGGCAGTGGTTGTCCGTGTGTGATGAAAAAGGCACCCTTTGGTGTGTGTGTGTGTGTGTGTGTAGAACATACTGGGGAGATCAGTATTTAGACGGGGTTTAGCGAGTAGTATGTAAGGGGGAAATAGGGAGGTTGGTCGGGGTCAGCGGATGGTTCAAAGACAGGACTTATACCCAGGAGAGTGGGGTTTATGTCCCTAAAGGACACCTGTAGTGTGAGCTACCACAAAGGTGGTTTTGAGTTCTTTGCCTGTTGTTGCCTGTCTGTCTGTGGTTAGATTTTGTGACCACGATAGTGTCCCAAATGTGCAAGATACAGTCCTGAATCTTTACAAGTGTGTAATTGTAATAAAAATGAAGGCAGAGTTAAAACATGGTGTTGCCTGAGAAAGGGCACTGAAAGTAGAGTGGTAGGAAGTGGAGAAGAAGCCCTTGTCCCCCTCCACACTTAATGCACCTTGTCCGATTTGGCGTTGGCGCTCCTGTGATCTCATGGCAAAATGGTCTCTTTAGTTGTTTTTTTTTTGCAGTGTAATCAATTCAGTGCACATCCCTTCAGGCTTTAGAAGTACACGAGAAAACTACTCAGAGATACACTCCCTGATTCAGCTATAATGCCCAAAAGAACACCAAATCCACAAAAGTCCACCCAGCTCACTGTTGATGCGTTCACGCTCATCTGCAAACCGTGTAGATATTGAAAACAAAGACTGGACAGATATTTGGGGATTTGGAGGAGTTACTGTGTTTGAGAAAACCTGTATTATTGTTGAAACAGTTACTCTGTACTAGAAGTGATAGAAGGTTTCATGTTGGTTAAGTATTGCCATCATCACCCCCATTCGTCAGTATTATTACCATCTTCATCATTATCCTTATTCTCATCACTCCCGTCAGTACCATCTTCATTAGTATCATCCTCATCATTATATTATCCTCATTCTGCTCATCCTCAACATCCTCATTGTCTTCATCATCATAATTCCCCTGACTATCCTCATCCCCTTTGTCCTCACTATTTACATTATAATCATCATTTTCGTGATCATCGTCTTCATCCTCATCATCATTATTATCATCACGCTTCTTCTGAGCAGCTCAGTAGCCATAGCCGCTGCCTCCACACAAAGCTGCTGTGAATGCACACAGATTTAAATGCTGAGTGTGAACAGGAAGCTTCAGGCACACACACACACACACACACACACACACA
>NC_045737.1:13959537-13965456 GCF_008692095.1 Etheostoma spectabile
CACACACACACACACACACACACACACACAGATATATAAAGAAACAATAAGAAGAGTGATCCAAATAGCTCTTGTACATACGTACACACCCAAAATAAATCAACCAACTTTTACCTAAAAACAGGCAATACAATTTTCATTTAGAGTAAGGTAACATCTCACTCCTGTTGTTGATTCAGGCCTGTTGGTGAATTTCGCCACACCGGAGTGACATTTTAAGTTTCCGTCTTTTTGGTGATGATTATTACGCAAGGCTGAATATGAGCAGTGTGTGGTGGGTGTGGTGGTGGGGGATTGGAGCAGCACAACAATCTGAGAGTGATTAGTCCCTTGATAGTGATTAGTGAGACTTATGAATATGTATTTTCTATTAAATCTTTTTATTTTAGATTCTTTTTTTAAATTATTATTTATTTTAGGGCCTTTTTAATGACAGGAAAGCGTAGACATGAAAGGGGGGAGAGAGGCGAGTTGAACCAGCGGCCACTGCGTCAAGGACTGAGCCTCTGTATGTAGGCACACACTCTACCAGATGAGCCACTTAGGCGCCTAAATATGTATTTTTAGACTCAAGAATGTGGCTTTTATTAGAATTTTGCATGAGTTAATTTAATTTTTTCTTGGCTACTTTTTCTCCTGACAGTTTCAAGAAATTCACTGTGGGTATATATAACCATAGTACTGCATATACTGTAGATCTCATGTATTGTTCTCGTTATATTGTAGTTTCATGGGTCAGTACTGTTAGTTACCAAATATAATGCATTGATATATTCTATAAGACATGAGTTGCTTCATGTTTTATACTGCATTATACTTTCTTGTAACACTTTTTTCCTTGTTGTATTCCTTTAACTATGCACAGTTTCCATGACCCAGTTCCTCCACATGGAATATTTGAAGTGTCCATTTCTTTTGTACCCAGAATGCCATCCTTCATGTGATGGCTGCAGTGGGGCGGGGCCTCTCTCTTGTACTTCCTGCCCTGCCGTCAGCGTTCTGTTGCCCTCGGGTCTCTGCGCTCCCAAATGTCCCCTCGGTTACTATGACAACGGTCACAGGATCTGTCAGGGTAGGTAATGACTGCGGCATCTCACCTGGAAGATAAC
Source organism: Etheostoma spectabile (assembly GCF_008692095.1). Taxonomy (NCBI): domain Eukaryota; kingdom Metazoa; phylum Chordata; class Actinopteri; order Perciformes; family Percidae; genus Etheostoma; species Etheostoma spectabile. The sequence continues at coordinate 13,960,647 of NC_045737.1, forward strand.
ACATCTGAAGAACCAGAGATGTTGCTGCACATCTGAGAGTACATTGTGTTTTAATGGCTTACAGGAGGTGGACAAAATAATAAAAACACTACACAGTAAAGGTCTTGTTCCAATTTGATCGCCACGGCGAACATAAAAAATACGTATGTCTTCTGTTCATCTGTACTAATGCAGTTTCCCTTTCCACCTGCTGCAATATAAATGTTTAATAGTATTCGTGAAATACGCACTTGCAGTTGCAGCATAAACTCTCTGTTTGTACTTCTGCTAGTTGCTTTGAAGACATTTTATGCAGTCATTAGGCATTTATTCAATCTGACATATTGCTACCTGGTATTCAGAATATTTTGACTTACTCAACAGCTTTTTGTAACTTAAAAGCAGTCAGACAGTGAATACATTTGCCAAGGTTTCTTAATCCTCTAATAAAAAATAAAAAAAACATAGCAATAGGCAATCAAAGGATACATGTGCCAGAGTTTTTTTTTTCATTCATGTTCATGCAGCTAGTTGATGAAAAATATTCATAAATGCCCTAGCTTGACTTCTGGAAAAACCTTGAAAAGATTCCTGGAACTGCACAGAAAATTAGCCATTTTTGCTTTTGTCTAGCATCACATGACTTTCTACCAAATTATCTTTTTCAATATGTTGATTATTCTTTGAGATACCTTGTTAACCAGCAGGTAAACATGTACACAATAAAATCAACACATGGTTGTTGGATGGAATAATAATAATGATAATGTAACTGCAGCCTGAAGAGCTGGTGGATCATTTGGAAACTCAACAAAAGTTGTGCGATAAAGGTGTCCGAAATGTTGGCAAATGTGAAACATGATAGATAGATGATAGTCAAAATGTTCAATAGGTTATTCAGACCATACCTGGATACCATGGTGGAATGTAACTACCCTAAGTACATTTACTCAAGTACTGTACTTGCATACAAATTTGAAGTACTTATATCTTCTTTTTGTGCCACTTTCTACTTTTACTCTGCTACATTTTTGCCAAACTTTTTACTCCACTACATTAATCTGACAGCTTTAGTTGCTAGGTATTTACAGATTAAGATGTTTGCTAACAAAACACATGTAGTTTATAAACTATGATGTTTAATTATAAATTAAACTACCTTGCACCCAACAATAGACAGTATAGTCCATTTGAAATGACAATTTAACACTTAGTTGATTGAGAGAACTGTTTTGATCATTTCTAGTGTCTGAAATGTGAGGCTGTACTTTTACTTTTAGTAAAATAAATACATTTTTCTGATGATACTTACATACTTTTACTTGTAACTGATTATTTTTTACAGTGTGGTAATAGTACCACCACTGCTTGGATACAACAAAGCTAATCTTTGGGGATGGCAGGGTCCTGCAACCAATCTTTTCCCCTTTGACCTTATAATCTGATCTCCATCTCAACCTTTTTGTCTCCGGCAGCGTGTGACAGCCAGTGTCTGACGTGCGACATGACCGGGGTTTGTGCATCCTGCCGCGACCCGGCCAAGGTGCTGCTGTTTGGAGAATGCCAATATGACAGCTGTGCCCATCAGTATTACCTCAACACCACAACCCGAGCATGCAGAGGTACGCTGCCGTCGCCATGGCAACCCAACACACACTGTAGTGGTACAGGGAGGGTGAGGTGGGAAACACTGGATTTATAATGATGATATGTAGTGCTCCTTTTATGATACTCATAAATTACTCTCCATCCATATTGCATGTAGTGCAGTGTGCTACATGGAGTTTATGGGGTCCATTGATCAAGTAATAAACTGTGGGACCAGATATGCAAATCCAAAACAATGTGTGTGCGTTCTAACTCGGTATGAAATCTTCCAGTGTGCAGCGAAGTTGATGAATGAGCCCCAAAGGATCGATGACCAGACTGAATAACTTATCAATTTTTCATTTTGCATGCAATAACTCTGTTTATGTATTTAATTACTCACTAACCAGCACAGACCACATCCTGTCACACTGAATCTCACTCCTTTTTATTGCCAACGCATGAATAAGATGTGTGAAAATATGTTTTGCCTATATTCTCCTTTGTGCTTATCTCAAAGAATGATGATTAGATGGGATTTAGGTTTAGAATGTGAACAGCCCAACTGTGTTGTCACACTGGCTTAACACAGTTATCCACTTTAATTCCCAGAAAGCCATTTCATGTGAAGCTTACTTCCCACAAACGTCTCCTTGCAGACTTCGCTTTATCAGTGATTTGGTTCAATGTAAGGAGATTTTTCAGGTGCCCAAAGGAACCGGCCCCTACAGTGACCACCACTTCTCATGTCTAACACAGGATTAGAAACTAAGCTAACTGCTAGTGGCTAGATACACAGTTTGATTTCCTGTGAGGCAGCTAGCTGTGCCTCCCACCTTGACAGGTGGTTTTAGCCATCTAGCCCAATCTTGCTTGTGTTTATCCCCCCAGCTAGATGCAGCCGCTATCTGGATAATCCACTGAACCCAGAACGTTAGAATGCAGCACTGCTTGTTGCTCTCTGAAAACTAAAGGGCTTTAAAGAAACCGTTGGGAGCTTTCACTTTGCCACAGGGGAAAGTTTCCCAAGAGAATCTCTTATAAACTCGTCAGTATGTTTGCAACTACGTACATTTGTTTGGATTTATCTTTTTCTACGGAGTAACCCCTAATTTACCTCTTGGCTCCCTTTGGATCTTCAGAAAAAACCTGTGGAAGCCTCCACTATTCACCCCCCTGTGGTGGAGTAGCTTACACAAACTCTGTCATCTAGAGTAAGAAAGTAAAATGTTGGTAGAAGGTAAAGAGATGAATTGTAAGATGTTTTACTACTTCTCATGTAGGCTTTAAGACAAAATGAGGAAACATATCTTAAAACTTTGAAATCATTCGCCGTCTTTACTAGCAGTAGATCAATCAAAAAGTTTCTTCTCAAAAACTGAGAATGCTTTTGGTTAAATAAAAAAAAAATGTTGACAGTAAGATCTAAATGTTGACCATAGTTTTCTTTTCCTTGCTATTTGACTCAGAAAAAGAGTTCACAAATAGTCCAGTATTCCAATAACTAAAACTTGCCAAAATTAAAAAACAAACATGCTGCCGTGGCTTGGTCAGTCGGTCGGTCCACCCCTTTGCTAAAGAGCGAAAAACAACAATCTTTTGTACGGACATTCATGGTTCCCAGACAAAGTATCCTAATGACTTTGGTGATTCTTCTTATTTGCCTTTATAGCATCTCCAACAGGTTGACAGTTCTGGTTCTTGAGTGAAGTTTCTTGACTATAACTATTGGACGGATAGCCATGACAATTGGTGTATAAATTTTATGTTCCCCAGAGAATAAACATTTGATGAGGATATCATGCTTCTTAAGAAGTTTATGAAGACATTTATTTTCACCAATTTCTAAAGTGTAATTCACCAAAAGATTAAAAAAAAAGTTGTATCAATCTTACAGTCTGGTTCTTTACAAAGATCATTACTGTAGCACAAATCTGATTGTAGACTGTTATTATTAAACGTTTTGCATTACAAGTATATATTCTGCCTAATATAATGGCCCCCTTGTTTAGTTGCTAAGTATGCCATGTTTAGTAATTTCTTCTTTGTAAAACCTACTTTACTTTGAACACAAACCTAGAAGCTCACACAAACAGAGTTGTATTTGTCCTAATTGTGTTTAATTCTCTTGTCAATATTAATGGAGCACAGCACAAACACAACAGATGTGCAGGTGATAAGAGAGAAGGGAAAAAAACACAAATGGGTTTAGTAAAAATCCCCCACTGAAAGGAGTGTATTAATCCTTTTTTCTCTCTCTCTCTCTCTCTCCCTCCCTACCTCTCGTCTGTTTTGCTCTCACCTTTTGCTCTCGTCTTCAAAATCCCCTCCCTTTCAATCCCAATGCACCCACACACAAACACACTCCTCGTCCTCCTCCTGCGCTGCCCTCCATCCTGTTTCCAGAGTGCGACTGGAGCTGCAACGCCTGTAAAGGCCCTCTGCGGACAGACTGCCTGCTGTGCATGGAGGGATACGTCTTGCAGGATGGAGTGTGCACCCAGGGGTGCTCGCCTGGCTCCTATCAGGACGGAGACAAATGCCTGGGTCAGTCCACCAAAAAGCAGATAAACTGACAAACATCACCAAAAAGAAAGTGTACATATGTTCAGCTACAATCGTGCCAGCTGCATGTGTTTATTCTTCTTTTGCGCTGTTACTGTATTATCTTATAAATTAAGGTGCTTCCAGATCTTTTTTCACTCTGTATTCCTTATTAAAACTGTTAATCAACAGCAGGGGAACCCAAAGGTTCCTTGACAGGCCCCGTTGATGGTTTATTTGTAACGTGTGGTTGTTCAGGTCAAATTTTCCTTGTGAGAAACATTGAAGTTCTTCACAGCTCTTATTTAATCATATGTGTACCATCATATTGTATAATCATAATGATACAGTAGGATTTTTTAACACATGCTAAATATTCTCATGAATGCCAATTAAATTGAAATCAACAGAAAAAAAGTAATGAAGTAAATGTGCATTTTGAGGTTTGGCACTTTGGTTTTATCCTTGTGTTTAATGCTCTCAGTGTGTGTGTGTGTGTGTGTGTGTCTCTCTTTCTCTCTGCCAGGCTGTGATGATCACTGTGTGGAGTGTCGGGGTCCCGGACAGTGCCAGCAATGCCAGCCTCCCTACGCCACCCTGCAGGGTCAGTGTGTCCTAGAATGTGGCCGAAACTACTTTCTGGACGCCACCTCCCAAGTCTGCAAATGTAAGAGTTAATACTTGGTTAAATACAATCCTT
>NC_045737.1:13965466-13966365 GCF_008692095.1 Etheostoma spectabile
TTTAATCTCTCATATTTTTACTTATTTAAAGAGACACAGAGCAGAGATATCTGTGCAAGGTCAGTATATCAGTGTACAGTATCTTAAAATTGAGAAATACAAAACGGTTCTGTTTCTAACCAGCCTCAAAGTTTCTTTTGAGAAAAGAAAGGTAATAGAAACATTGTGTCCAACACATTAAAAATTCTATTTAAAAGGAAAAAACTTAAGAATGAAATGAAATACTCATTGTGTGCATTAGCAAAATACCAGGTCAAAGTACAAAAATGAATCAAAATTTGTACCAGCTTTATAAACATTCCATCTCTGACTAATCTTCATCTTCTTTAGCTTGCTCATCCGACTGTGTGCTGTGTGACGGGGTTGGACGCTGCAGTGCTTGTCGTGACCAAACCTACCTCATGGAGGGATACTGCACGCCCGACTGTGGACGTGGATTCTACGCCGATCAGAAAACCAGGACCTGCCACGGTAATAATGTGATGTCTGTTTTATGGTTAACAGGGAAAAAGGGTTACTGTCCCCTAGCATAAAATGACAGCAGTCAAAGAGTTAGTTTGTAATAGTTAATGTTTGGTAAATACAGATATTTTAGCAGTCATCACAACTGCCTGCTCTCACTTAAGGAACTGACCAACCTCCAGGCACCACTTGGTTAAAAAGCATCAGGTCATAAATGACATTACTGCAGTCAAATATTCGGCATTATATTTCTATTTATTTCTTATTATTAGATGCATTAACTGTAAATACAGTCTTAATTTGATGCCTCTGTTGGATCTTTGCACTTACTGTTTTAGTTAGCTGAAAAAAGAGTTTGGTGTGTTGCTCATGAGTATAGGAACCCCTGCTTAAGTTGACTAAAAGAGGAATTAAAAAATCATCTTTTGGAAATTGAT
>NC_045737.1:13966375-13966566 GCF_008692095.1 Etheostoma spectabile
TTAATTAAAAAATGAGGAAAAATCCACCCTTCAAGGACACCAATTTTCTTTGTGAATGTTCTTCCTTAAAATACAGGGGGCATGAGTATAGACACCCCTATGTTAAATTCCCACAGAAGCAGCTAGATTTTTATTTAGTTAATTCATGGTCCCAGGATACTGTGCATCCTGATAAAGTTCCCTTGGCCTTT
>NC_045737.1:13966576-13974338 GCF_008692095.1 Etheostoma spectabile
TAACCCCCCATCATCACATACCCTTCACCAAACTTGGAGATTGGCATGGTTTTAGCCTAACATCTGGTTTGATTTGCATTGAGAGATAATTTTATGGAAAGTACCCCACGTCAATCTGTAGGTAATTTATGTGCCATTTATGTTAATGTGTAATATAAACAGAGTGTAAAAATGTAATTTCCCCCCTGGGGATCAATAAAGTATATCTTCTTCTACTTCTTAGTTATTAGCAAATTATTGTAAACTCAGCTGTTTGCTAAGATGAACCAGCATTTTTTTCTTTCTTCACATCTTTCTTTCACATATTACAAATTATAATTTACGTGAATTACGTCATTGGACTACACGTTTGCTTTGCTGTTGTTTCAGAGTGATGAACAGCACTGTTTTGTGTCGGTACGGCGCTGTCCATTCCACTGCAATGGAGCCTAATAATAGTGACACTGAAGCACACTGGAACTCTGTGAATATATTAATATTTCACTCATCAATGATGTATTTTTCACCTACCCTCAACCCATCCTCTAAAAATCTTAAATGTTAATTTTTATGACCGATCCAATCCCTGGTTGTGTCTGGTGTATTTGGCCTTCTGCATGACCTTTCTGCAAATTATGAGCTACTGTATGAGAGCTGCAATGATAATTGTGTAAACATGGCCTGTTGGCTGCTATTTAAAACTGCTATTTAAAACGCATGCGGTGGGCTATTGGTAGTTTTATAGTGGTGTTGTATCGGCATAGTTCTCTCTCACTCACTATGCCTGCCGACCCCTATACAGTTCCATTATGTTTTACAGTAGTCATTTGTAGTTAACAAAAAAGGTAAACTTATTTGTTTTACCTTTGGTTGAACTTTCAATTCCCTTTGCATCATGCGCTATAAGCGCTTTATTTCGCACGGCTTTCTCGCTCTCAAAACCGCCTAATTAAGCCTTAGAGTTGATCTCGTACGTAGGCGATATTATCTCCTAATTAGGAGATAACCTTTAAGATGTTTTCTCCTGCGAAGGATATCAACATTTTTGTTTTTTCCCAACTTGCCTTTCAGGGCTTCTGTTCCAATGCAAATTGGAACACATGTTAATATTCACTGACAGTTGTCCAGATACCATCGGGGTGTGAGGGCATTTTTTTCGTATGCAAATGAAATCAAGAAAGCCACATAAATAATGCAAGTTAACCTCAAGACGTCACATGAAAACAAATCCATATGGCAGGTTGCTGGGCAACAGGCTGGTTAACCAAGGCATACAGTGGTGAAGCTAACATTATAATCCCACAGCCTGATGCTGTGTGAGGTGAAGTTATTAAATGTTAATGTTCCTCCAAAGCTGCAGCTCATGTTGTGAAAAATGTGTGCTGTTCTCTAATTAAACATCATCAAATACACAATCGCTGCTAATTTACAATTTATGTAGGACAAGTAACCTAATGCTGAGATCCACATTGTTTCAACAACGGATCCAACTACACAAGTAGAGAACAAATATCCAGTGTTTATGGTGACAAATTTAACATGATTGATTCTAATTTATGAGCTATAAATCACTGAAAGCTGTATTACATATTTGGGAACTTTTCCTATTGGCAACATAAGTATAAGTGACGGTTGCAGCTTTTTAGAACTGAGCATTTGAATTTAGAAATTCTGTTGAAAAACTTTAAGGAAACAGAGGGACATATTAAGAAGTAATAACATTACTTTGTGTTAATGACAACAACGATGAATGGTTACCGATTAAGGTACTAGCTTAAAAATTAGCCCACTTTTTTGACTGTGGTAGGTGGTTTTTTAAATCAAAAAAGTGACTTTTTACCAGTCAAGTTTTTTTTGCCTCATAAAGGTGAAAAAGAGGAATCACATCAACGTTCCGAAACAGCAGTTGCATTGATAGATGGACAGATTAATATAGACAGATAACGACATGAAAGGGTGTAGAAAGGACGCTGTGGTAAAGACTGAGCCTTTGTATATGGGGCACATGCTTAACTAGGTGAGTTACCAGGGCGCCCTGAAGATGGCATGATTTGCGCTTTATTACCACCAACTCTCTGAAGAAGCTAATAATGTCACCGCAACTGCGTGTGGCTGTTAGAGCTGATCTTTGTGAACTGGACTGTTTGTTCAACGAGGCTCATTTGCATAGAAAGGGGCATATTACCTAATTTAAATATAAGCAAATAGCGGAGGAGCACAGAGAAGCTATTTGCTTGGCTTGGTTCAGTTAGAGGTGCATTTCACCCGCTCCGGGTGCTTTGAGAATTACACTGTGACTTTTAGTCTCGTTTGTGTAGGTTTAGCGGTCAAAAAAGCTGTGCAATAGTTCCGTAAATTCGTCTCAGGGAATATATTTAGCAAGTATGTGATAGCAAACAGTTGCTTACTTAAATGTTCAGCAGTTGCAGAGCAACATTGGCATTAAGAATTATGTCTCTGGCCTCCTGATGAATTTAAGTCCAGAATTTACATTCTCCTTTTTGTCACCTCAAACTCCTGAGGCTAAAAAGATTTGGATTCAGAGAGATCTAAGATCAGGTCCTTTTTTTTCAACATTAACTGTTGGACTATTAGTTTCCTCTTAGTAAAATACTACAGTAATTGGTTCTCCTAAATAACAAAGGATTAAGAAAGAACATTGTCTGCATGGTCAGGTCATTAGAGGATTCTTGTACTTTTAATTGTTGGCTTTGTTCAAACAGTAATTAGCAAGCGTAATTATAATATAGAAATACATTACCATGCACCTTTTGTCAGAAATACTTTCTTTTTGTGAAATAATGAACATTTTTCTGCCTCTAGGCTTTAACTAATCCACTAGTTATTCAAGCAAAATTGCCTGGAATAAAGTCACTTGGTTTTGTTTTCTTTATGTATTTATTTTTTGCCAGCTAATAAAAAAGTTGAGAAACTAGTGCTTTAAATTATAGTCTTAGTCTCATTTGTTAGTTTAATTACATGGCCGAAGGTTTGAGATTTTAGAGTGCCTATTGGCATCATTAGAGGAGATATAATGAGATTACAGTGTGGCCTCTCAAAAGAGCTGATCTTTAAAAAGTTCCCCAACCAAGTCAGTTCCAATTAAAGCCAACTTCTAAAATGCCACGGCAAGACCATGATGCCTTGCTCATATTTCACCAGCCATTTTTCTCTCTCTCTCACACACACGCACACACACACTTTTCTGTTCTCATTTTATAACCTCGTCTCAGCCCTACACCCACTCACAGTCTGATCCAGCTGCACTTTTAATTAGATTAATGTAAGACTTAAAAAAGCATTACAATGTATCAATTAGAATAATTGGGGCCTGTGTGTTTTCCACTGTGTTATGAAAGCTTTATTTTAAGTTTTCAATTCAATTATATTTTCCGTTGTTGTGTGAGACAACTTTACATATTTTTTCCGCAACAATTTCTTCTCTTAATATTTTGATCTCGAATGCTGTAATCAAAATAAGTGGGCAGTTTTTAATCAAAAACCTGATGTAGCAATTGTAGCAGTAATTCTTGTCTTAATTTCCTACTTTTCTTTAATATGTTTCCACTTTGTATTAAGCTGTAATCGTCCTTCTAGTAAGATTTCAAAACCCCTGTTTGCTTTATTCTTGTTTATGACTATGTGTACACTGGTCTGCCCTCAAGAGTCATCAAAGTGTGTTATATCTTATGTGTTATAAGAGGTTTTCAAGTTCTGTTTAGCTCTGATAATAACACTAAAGAAAAATCATTTCATTTTCTCTTTCTGTCCTCCTTCCTCTTCTCAGTGAACACCCACCCCCCTGCCCTCCAGGTCAACGGTTCCCTGCTGGTTCCCCTTGGTGGTTTTGCCCCGCTGCCCCTCACCCTGCTGCCGGTGAAGGATCCCGACAGTCCGTCTGACCGGCTAATCTTCCAGCTCGTTCAGGGCCCAAGTAACGGGCGGCTGGTCCTGTTCCGAGGGGAGGAAGGAGAAGAGAGGGTAGGCAGAGGGAAGGCAGGACGAGACTTGACCAGGGACGACAGCTTCACCTGGGCAGAGCTGAGAACTGGCCGGGTCCGGTTCAGACACCAAAAAGACAAAGCCAGGTCAGTGGATCTGATGTGTAGGAGGTTTAATGAGGTGGATAATGTTTTAAATCCTCCCAGAAACACTAAAAAACTGTTAAAATGAGCATGTGGTGATAATGTTTGTTGTTAAATAACTGGACAGCCTGGTCACACAAATATATTTCGCAGCCTCAAATTAAAGTAAAAACAGTCAGAGAATGTTTTTGGCCATCATGAGGCTTCAGAACAGCTTGATTGGGCCTGATCCTTGGCTTAAATTCTTTGGAAGATATTTCCTTATCAGGTGTTTACAGTACATGGTGGTGGAGATCACGGTTTAATGCTGACTGACTCGGGGCTGTGAGTCAAACCTCAGTCAGCTCTCAGTCTGAATGGGTCAACAAGGGCTCGTCCAACGGCTTTGATTGAGTAGAACTGGGGTTGACTTTCTAACGGATGGGTGTCTTGATGTAGGTTATCTCCCAGGAAATTTACGAGTACAATGTAAGTTTTGCTAGTTAGAAATAGTAGAGATGAAAGGCGCCATGCCCAGTGTGTGTTGGTAGCCCTTGTATACAGGGTGGGATCAGAAGGAATACAATATCAAACATTGTAGTTCGGCGTGTTAAAGGCTGGCCAATCACATTGACTACTTTCATCCCCTTTAAACATAGGGTTCTCCTTATCATGACACATTGACAGTTTGTGTATGACTTGCCAAAGATCTTATAGTCATTGTGTGTAATAGTGCGCAATTTTATTTGCCATCACAATGATCGACACAACCATCTGCACTCAATACCACCTCAGTGCCTGATGTTAAATTCGACAGAGACTGAAGGTAGCAGCATCACATCATTTGCATACTCATCAAACCATCCAATGAGCCCTCATTCCCTAAATGGAAGCAACTGCACTTGTTGTGTTTCTCCACATGTGTATTCATATTTTCCGTTAATTAGTCTCCTGTCTTTATGACAGTGTAACGCAATGCGAGTCTAGATTGTCCCAGAATGTCCATTTTACACCCAACACGTTAAAATGCATCTTTAATTCAAATTCATTTCTGCTTTTGTGTCAGTTTTAACACAAGGCATGTCTCTTTTAATTTACAACTTTTTGACATTAAACACGTCATCTCCCTCCTTTCATCTACGAGTATCCTGACATTTCATATTTTGCTGCTCTTGTTATTGGCCCAGCTGCCTGCCGTCTGTTTGATTTATGCAGCTTCCTGGTTTGAAAGTTCATTTCCATTAACCCACACACGGACTGCAGATGCATTACGTTTACACTTCTTAGTTACAGTAATGTGGCCAATTCTTTTGCAGTATCTGACAGTGTAATTAAACTGAATGAATATCTGGGCCAGAGATCAAAGAGGCTGCTAATATGTGTATACATCTTTTGAGCTCAACCTGGAGGCAACTTTCCTCAGTATAGCTTTTCTGCTGTGGCCTTTTCCTGCAATAAGTCTGCAGCATTTTGGGCCCCATCTTGCACCCAGCCTAATTGACTTTGTACACTGACGCATTCCTATTTTGCACCCAACACGCAGCGGCCTTTTCCCTCCACAGACGCACATCGGTAAATTAGGGAATGAACTTGTGCTCCTGAGGGCGGTTCAGCAAAAAGAGAAGGCGTGTTCAGGTGCAAACGTTCCCTGGTGCTATTTTGCAGTTTCAGAAAACAATTCCACCACAGACCCGGAAAAACCTAGTCTAAAGTCAGTGGCCCGTTATTCAGATGCTGTTTTAGGGGCGCATGTTTGGCCGTAATGTAGAGTGTGCACAACGCGCATACGCTTTGCTTCTCTCATCTACACGGACGCAGCAGTTCCCAATTTTGCAAACCATACATAATTACAAGGAAAAATATTACTGAAAACACCTTTCAGGTGTTTGCGTTTAGAAGCCCAAACCACACCTAGCTACTTGAGACCAACCCATTTTAGATCTGTGTCGGAATCTTTTGAGATCTGCCCACAAAGCTACGTGCATTTCACGTTTGATACATGTGTTTCAGATTGTTAAAATAGTGCCCTTTGAGTTTAAGCCCAGTGTCCGTTCAACCAATCAGAATTGACTTGTTCAAACACATTATTCAATCCTGACTCAGCCGGTCTAGCATAAATTGGAGGCATGCCAGTGAATTAGAAAAAGATGGCCCACTGCCCAGTTTTGAGCCATTAGGTTAATGGAGACAATAAAACATAAAGCCCCAAATAGGATTTAATCTGCATATTATAGCCATATTTTTCAAATTATGGGGAGTGGGGGATAATGGTGACAGACACAGAGCCACAAACAAATGCTGTGTCCAAATGTCCACACCACAGATAAAAAACACAGTAAAAAATATAATCATGAGATGTGATGGGCTGTTCAAGATGAGCTAAATTCTTTTCATTTTTCAAAAGGGGGTATTTTTTATGCATGACTGAAAAACTGAGTTTTACATCTCAAGTGGCATACTTTATTACTTTTGTCTTATGTCTGCATGAAAAATCCATCTTTCAACAAATATTCGAGTCACAGTCACATAAAAAGAGAATTAGAAGTCCTATGTCAGCAATATTGTCCTTATGTCACTTTAATAAGCTGTCCAACACATCTTTAATGGGTCACAATTATTCTAACCATAACAAATGCTGTAGAGCTGTGACCAATCTCACTTCTATTGCTGGAAATTGTAATTCAAGGAGTTTTTATCATTGTTAAAACGGCTGCTGTGAGGATGTGTTCTGTGACGGATGAATTTTAAAGAGGAAGAGCAAGCGGAAAGCTTCACAGAGCTGCTGCCTTGCTTAAGTGTTGTGCAGATGGAAAATATATAGATGGGTGACAAGTGAAAAGAAATACAAACAGAAAGTGTCTCAGAAAAGGCGGGGGCCACCACCAGCCTTCAGAACAGCTGCAGTGGTCCTTTTCTTTAAGTCACTGAATGAATGAACAGCACTCTTTCAAAGATTTCAACTCAGAAGTATTTTTTGTATGCTACTTTGTCCTTTTTCTCCACTAATTTTTGGAAGTCCATATTTTACTTGTCACTCCACTACATCTATTTGGAAACATAGATAGATAGATAGATAGATAGTAGGGGTGGGGAAACAAATTGATACAACATAGTACTGTGATATTTCCTGTAGCAATACTGTATCGATATACAGATCTTTTATTATATGTGTGTTGGTCAGTTTGTCTGCTTGACAATGCCATTTTGCAGCAATAAAATTTAGGTAAGATGAACAATCTGAGAAATTTATGTATTTAGAAAAAACAGATGTTGAAAAAGTTTCAAATTGTTTGAAATTGGGAAAAGTTGAAGTGGGAAGAAAGGTAATAAATTTCAATATATCGCAGAATATTGCAATATGTTTAACATTGCAATAATATTCTATTGTGATGATATCGTATTGGGAGGTGCTTGGTGATTCCCACCTGTAATAGATAGATAGATAGATAGATAGATAGATAGATAGATTCTGGAAATGTATAGTCTTTTATCAACTCCTACATTAGGCCAATGCGATGGAATTAGGAGAGAATTTGCTTGTACGCGTGTTCTGCGTGCCATTAATCAATATCCACACGTACTGTCTGCGTTTCGGTGCTGTGACCCATTTATTTTCCTTTTTATCAAATAATTTAAACCTTAACACGACTGACCTGACTGACAGCACTGACACACCTGACACGGTAAAAAGCTGTCTGCTTTCCCCGTTTCTCCACACA
>NC_045737.1:13974348-13988376 GCF_008692095.1 Etheostoma spectabile
TGTACCTGAGGCTGATTACCTTTATGCCTTCCCAGGCAATGTTCCACCCAGTGCTCAAACATAAAACTGCACATTTTATATGTAGTATATAAACAATACAAAACAAAGTGTGGTAATGGCTCCAAAAGGAAATATAATGCTATGTCTATCTCATTTGCTTAGAAACTTTTTTTTAATTAACAAAAATAGACTGCATTTATATTTAAACCTTTACCTAACACTATATATGTGCTTCAGCTTGTAGCCCTAATTTCCTCTCACTCGCCAAGTAAACCAACAACCTGCTCAGTCACTTGGTCTTCAGCTGCAATTGAAAAAGTATGTTCCAGTGGAGCATAATAATGAATTGTGTTTCCATTTTAACTTTAATAATTTGTCCTTTTCTTGTTTTTTTCCCCTTTCTTTTTGTTTTTTCTTGTTATATATACTAAACGTTACTATCTTTTGTCGTTTCCATTGTAACTCCAACCTGCCTAATGGACTGCAGATGGAAATTTGCCCTCGGGCTACAATGTGGCACATGTACGTGCACTGCTGTACTTGTTCATCAATGTGCATTGTCCTGAATTAATACAAAAATAAATAATAAATAAATAAAACAGTTGGCTCTGACCCAGCCCCAGGGACCTGTGGGTAATTAGCCTTGTCTTTGATGATGCTGAGGCGGCACAGTGAGAGGAGATATTGTTAATGATAAGTGTGTGAACAGGTGGGCTGGTGTGTGTGTGTGTGACGTTACTGTCCTTCACTCACCTAGATATCACCGATGAGATCTAATGAGTACAAACTAGGTGAGCCTTGCATGACTCGTTTTCCCAGAAACCTCCGGGGCTACAAACTAAGTTTGTAGGTCATGTTCATTTAAAGTGAGTTTTGGGAAGAGAGCCAATGAACTCTGAAATCTCTTGAATTCAAGGCTGTCTTTTAAGTGATTTTACAATGTCCGCTCTCGTTTTCTTTCTTTCTTTCTGCAGCTCTGGTGAGTTCACCTTGCGTGTCGCTGACCCCCAGCTGTTTTCTCAACCTGAAACAATTCAAGTTCAAGCCGTGTCATTGCAGGTACCGTATAATAACACAGACACTTTCTTCTGGGACTTTAAATGATATACCTTTTCCCAAAAAAGACCCCCAAAAAATAAATTGTATTAAAAATGCATCCAGACACTGTAGATCATTGCATCATAGGTGTAATCTCCGAAAGGAAAATGAGCTTGAAATAGCGATATTTAATGAAGATGGCTGTGCAGATCAAGTTAGTAACATTGCAGCTAATGGAGAAGAACTTGTCTGCCAAGGCACTTTTGTTTCCAAATTTAGTTCACAGTGAAACAATTGAATATTTCTGTCTGTGCTCTGAGGTTAAAACGCCTAGTCGATACTTGTGTCCTTTTTGAGAAAGTTTGCCTTAGAGAGAAAAGACACGTATAAAGCAGCTTCCCTCCAGTTTGAGATGATGCGCACACATAAAACACGTAGAGCTTCATTTTCAGTTTCTTGCAAACTTATACTGTATAAGGTTGGGCTTCAAGGGCATGATGTTTCCTTCTTACATTGTTTTTTTGTCATGTCAATACTCAATGTATAAAAAGACTGCAAACAAAAAGTCTGGTAAATCACATGAGCCTGGTTTATTAGAAATCAAACTTTTAAACACTAGAACAGAGAGATGTTTTTGTGTTGTTGTATTTTTATTTGCCATTATTATGCTTAGTAAAAGAGCTCCTCCTGCGTATCTCTGTACTAAATATCTACACTTCACCAGGCCTAACTTTGTGTTGTTATGCTGTTGTTGATTCTGTGTCTCAGAATAGCTGTCTCTCTTATCTCTATGTAGTGTAGTTTTTCCACTGCTTTTTGGCATTGATTGTACTTTCAATGCTTTTATTCTTACCATCTGTCCTTTTAACTATTGGCTGCCTGGGGACTAGATGAAAATAACCGTCCTGGCTAAAAACTTAAAATTCGACACCAGTTCACGAACAAAAGAAAAAACTGCCACCTGTGCTGTAATACTATTTTATTAGTAAATTGCTATTACTTTTTCCCTTTCAAACAAGCACCAAGAGGTTATTGTATCTGAGCTTTTGGCTTAGGTTTTGTTGTCAATTTTCAAATCTTCATTGAGTTTTTGACAGTTGTAATAAGTTAATTAGTTAATGTAGTTTACAGCTAGATAGCAAGTTCAGCTATCTATCTAGATACATGGTTGCTGCCATATGCAGCTGAATACATAGTCAGTCACATGAATCAGGGAAACAATTTGGTTAGAACAGTGCAGTAAGCTGAGAACCTCCTAAATGGCCCCTATGTAACCATTTAGTATATATTCATACAGCCATACAACAAGTACAGAGATGTATGTTTATAAAAACAATAAAACACTTAGAAATATGACAATGACATTCAGCACACAGCCAGCAGTTTATCTGGTAGCAATTTTTAGTGTAGCCATTTGTCATTTTTGCCGCATCATCCCAGCTGATCTGCATTTGTCACTGTTTTGGGGCTTTGTCCCAACGGACTGAGGCTGGGCTGTGATTGGCCGATCCCAACCCGACAGAGGGCCGTGATTGGTGTCGAGCTGACCTCCAACTTTGGCCCAAATATTGAAAATAATGAGGAACAAGGGATTAAAGGCTCTGAGATTTGTTGATAGGGGAGTGTGACAGCTGCGTTACTCTGCTCTATGTGTGTGAGTGTGTGAGTGTGTGTGTGTGTGAGTGAGTGAGTGTGTGAGTGTGTGTGTGTGTGTGTGTGAGTGAGTGTGTGAGTGAGTGAGTGAGTGATAGAGACTACACAGGGGACAAGGTGACAGATGGTTGATAAAAAGTAGCAAAACGGTAAAGGTGTGTAACAAATTGAAGTAGTGATGTAATTACTTGAGTGGAAAATGTGTCTTTTGTCTTCATTAGAACAAACAAAACCATCCATCTCTGTCACTAAACGCAGACTTCCAAGCAAAATGTCTTGTTCTTAAAAGTAGCTTTGGTGTAGTAAATTCATAAATTTGTATAATTTATAAATATTAATGATTGATGACTGATTAATGTATTAAAAAGGACTATAGTGTATGCAGGCGATATATATATATACATATATATATATATATATATATATATATATATAGGGGCTTTTCCACATTTAATAGATAGGAAAGCTAGATAGGAAGGGGAGAGTGACTGGGAAGACATGCAGGAAATCATCCCAGGTTGGACTCAAACCCTGGACCACTGCGTATGTATATGTATTCACAGAAGAAATAAAGCAACCAACAGAAAAAACAGACAAATATCGGAAGATTAAAACACCATAAATAAAATTAAGAACATTATTATTATTATTCAGGCATTATTTGTTAAATGATTATGTTGATTATGATGTTTATGTTTTCCAGACAAATAATAACTTTTCTCTCTTAGAAGCAAAGGTGGAACTAGCATGACATTGTAGTAGTACAGTATAATGCAGCAAAACTTCCCTAAAGTTGATTTAGTTGCCTAAACCAAGTGAAACCGTAATTATTAACGTGGCAGATCAGAAAACACCTATTCAGATAATTCTGGAGCAGCAACCTATGTTGTCTTTCGGTTTGAGTATAAGGAGTTGTTGGATTCTCCAACACGAGACGCTGATATCGTCTCTAAGTCCATTCACTTAACAGACATTTCTGACAGCAAACATTAGCGCATTATCCTGTTTGTCATCTGTTTTATCTTTGGACTCATTCACTCCAAAGTAAATGCATCCACAAACATATCACAAAGAGAAATACGCAGCAGCAGAGTCTCATGCAATTTCACTCTACATCAAAGAGCACCACAAACACTGATGTATCTTTCAGTTTTCTTTGTGTTTACACCAGTGTTACAAAGACATATTGGCATAAATGTAGCCTGCCTTTTCTTTGAAAATGTAGATCTTGTTTTACAGAAAGCCAGAAAATGTCAAGGTTGCTTTGAAAGAAACTGTTCATTGTATTCCAACATCATTATAAGGAGCACAACATAGTGTAGGGTGACAGGACTACACTCAGGCATGTCTAAGTTGATATGAATGCACCAATTGCTGTACCAGCCACAGCCAACAAAAACAAACTACATTGTATATTCTAACTAAATGCAAAAGGTACTGTTGAACAGGGTTGACTGTAAATCAGGATGGCACGGAGAAAAAGACCACTGGTGCTAATGCAGCCCTCCCTGTGTAAATAAGGTTGAAAACAGAAATAGTTGATAGAGATCTCTTGCTATCGGACACCTCAGAAAGTAATAGCCTCAGGAATGAAAGATCTGAGCAGCAGCTGGCCTTTCCCTCTTCTGACAGAAATGGCTGCTTCTTTAAAAAAAAAAAAAAAAATGTTTCTAAAAGTCTGATATCTGCTAATGGCATTTTTTGTAGCCCTTTTCATCTTAACGTGGTAACCTTAAATTGAAACTTTTTCCTCTGCTCTCATGAAATCTCTGCTCGCTTTGCTGCGGACTTTCTGCATTGCCTTTAGCTGTCAATCAATATCGGGAAACATTCTACATTGGACATTTTTGTTGAAGTTCAGACATATGTCTAGAAGTAAATATAATATATAGTAAATATAAAGTGTGTTAAGAACAAAATGGCATTTGGTTATACTTCAGTACATAATTTTGACCATAATTCCAGGTCTGTTTTGTGACTGCTTGACACAAAAACATGAGAGGAGAGTTGCAGATTAAAGGCAGTGTTACAAACCAAGAGGCTTGGAGGCAGACATGGATGGAATCGACTTGGGAACTCTGCACGTTGTGCCTCTGAATACCAGTACAATCACAGCAGGAAAAACAACAAAATAAGGAGCGAACCGAAAAAGAAAAGCAGGAAGCAGCACACAAAAAAACAATTTTTTTCAATCTCCTTGAAGTGCTGCAAAGCCCCACGGCCCCATGGGTGACGACAGCTTTTTCCCAAACATGAACCTCACCTCAACCTCACCGTCACCTGTGAGGTGAGGATGAAAGGTTAGCCATGCTGAGTCTGTTTGTTTTCCTCTGCCCCGGGGAAGAGATTGCAGTGGTTTGCCTTTAGTGAACAGGCATGTCTTAGCACGATTTAAAAGCAGCACACACACACACACACACACACACGCCCACTTTTAGCCCCCGCCAACACGTCCAAAACCTTTTGTTTGCCTCCTACGAATTGCAGAAGTGAACACACAGGATTAAGGTGGGCGCCCGAGGGCCCAGTTGTCTGTCTCTTGGAGATAAGTCCTCTTACGTCAAAAAATGTGTCACTAAACGACCCCAACAGAACACAAAGGGCAAGGGGCTGCAGAAAACAACATGCTCCCTCTGTGTTTCAGCTCTGTGTCTTGCAATTTCAGCCAGAGGTCACTTTGGCTCGAAGACACACAGAGGCATTGTGTGTCCCACAAGTCATTTTTCTCTCCGGTTCCAGCTTGTTTCATACACCCCTCTTTGCTTAAGCTGCTGCTGTCATGGCAAAGAACTGGAGCTTAGCCAGTAGCCGTTGAATCCAACAAATTGGACCCAAGCCCTGCTGAGCGGCTCGGCGCTCCCAGAAGGACAACTGGTTTGATTTAGCGCCACGCAGCCCATGCCTCTTTACCTGCGCCTCCATCGCTGCCAAGCTATGATGCTAATAACTTCTGGCAGAGTCTTATTAAAAATAACCTACATCAAGGCACTCTCTTTGTTGTTTTTTGTGACATACAGTATTTAAACACAGACAACGCAAATGCACTTCTAGTCTCATGAGAATCTTCCATTGATATTAATATATTCATTAATGTATATGAATAAATTCATATTCATTAATATTAACATTAACTCCAAGCAAAAGATGTTGGTCTGGGGAAAACTATTTGGTTATTCAAGAACACAGCGGTACCTTTTCTGAGAATCAACACTTGGTACATTGTTTGCATTACAGAGTGACCCTTTCAAATATTAGTTAGTACTTACTCAATTATATTACTTACTCAATTATAATATTAAAAATAAAGCTCAATGGAGCTGAATCTCTTTATAAAACCCCAAAATGTGGACAAACATAAGTTCTAATTAAGTCTGGTTTCTTAAAAAAGGACGTGCTGGCCAAAAAGGCTTTGCTTTATAGAAGAATCTATGCTCTGATCTTCTAATCCTCCTTATCCTTTTTACACAAGCATAGAGGTAAAAAAACAAAAAAAAGAGACAGAGACAGACACAAAGTGAGCTCTGGATAAAGTAATACCCTTGCTCAAAAAAGGAGGCCTCCCACTCTCATTGTTGCTCCTGAAATGACTTTGTTGGTGAGATAAAGCGTTTTGCCGGTTGCTGAGAGGCTTCAGGTACGGCTGAATGGAGCCTAATGACCCACGCACCCTAACCCTCTGGGTGAAAATTCATCATCTGACAATTTGTGAAAAATTGTCTCATCTCAGTCAGCCTTTATAATTTCGCACCGACACTGAAACATTGACAGTAAACAATGTGTGGCAATGATCGATTTATCTGTCGGTCTGTCTGAATCTAATTTGTCTTTGTCAGATTGTTATTATTCCCTGACTCTCTTGCTTTTTTCTTTTAATAATATCTAGCCTCCGAGGGTCGTGACTCTATCTCCTTTACCTGTGGAGGGCCGCGGCGGCCTTGCAACCATCACCAAGTCGGTCCTGCAGGTCGACGACCCCGACAACGCAGCCGATGTCCTGGTTATGGTCCTTGAACCGCCCCGCCATGGCCGGCTGACCCGTCTCCACGGCGACCGTGCACTTAGCCGATTTAAGCTGGAGGAGCTGACACGGGAACAAATCCAATACGTCCATGACGGCTCGGAGGGGACGGAGGATGGGATGATGCTGCAGGTCAACGACGGCCACAGTTATAGGAATATTCTCCTCCAAATCCACATCAAACAGAAGGTAGGATAGGGAGAGGGGCACTCTGGGGGGATATTTGATATCCATACAGTAAATCCATGCTTTCAATATTCCAAGATTAGCAACTGTAGAAGATCCGGCATTTCACATAGCACTAATACTGAATGGATTCTACTAGTGTATTGCAAAGGTCTAGAGTCTGTTAGGGTTAGAGGTTAGTTAGGTATCAATCAATCAATAACTTCATTTGTCCCCAGTATGGAAGTTGGTTCTGAAGCATACAACCATCATGCAATTAACTAACTTTTTTAGGTTTAGTTTACTGCTTGTTGTAAATATTCTGCAGTTTCCTGTGCAGTGCAAATAATTGAGATTTATTTTGCTGCAGACATTGACCACCTTATTGAGTCCTTCTTTTGTTGAGAGATTGGTACCAGCAGGTAGAAGAGAAAGAGAGCACAGGCTTAGGAACAGATCGATAAAACCTTGTCATCAGGGTCCTGTCCACCTGGAACTTGGAGAGTTTCCTGAGAATACTTTTCTTGTACACCATGTCAGTGTTACTCTGAAATGTCAGTTTCTTGTCTAGTATAGTTCCCAAATACTGCAGGAGTTGGACTCCAATATTTTTATATTCTGAGTATCAATCACTGTATTGCCAGGTAAGGGTTAGTTAAAAGTTTTCTAGAAAGACAGTTTTTTTGTATATTTTCTCTTGTAAAATAGGCAACAGTGCACCGCTGATCAAAAAACTTTCAAAATACTTTTGCGATGGCTAAAGCCAAGGACAAAAAAACAACAGATATACTTTTTTGTAAAAAATGAATAAATGAAAAGCTCTCTGGTGTTTAATTTAGAATTGTCCTGCTGCTCACTGCCTCAGTTCATACATCCCTGCAGAGGAAAAAGACCTGTTTTGATCCTTTATTAATACTGGATGAAGTTCTTTCCTCAATGTTACGCAACTGAGAAAGCTCGAAGCTCCAGCATCTCAAGCACTGTAGCATCCAGACTGTAATTTAGACAGGATGGAGGGTGGAAAAAAGCAAGAGATTTTTTTCCAAACAGATAATCTTAAGGGATTGAGCCAAAGTGCAGAAGTTCACAAAGAATGTGTTAAAAGTGAGACTACAATAAGTGCATCTTCTGACAAATCTACACAAAAATCAATACTGTCAAATGCAACATCTGCTACATGCTATGTAACTACTTTGTGTCGTGTGCATGCTGTGGTAATTTAATTATTGATTGCATTCATTACATACTACAGTTGTACTGTAAATTGTTAATGAATTTGGCATTTTTATCCATTTTAGAGTTCCCTTAGTGGAAACCTATTCCTCTGGCAGCAGGAAACATTTTCATAACTTTTGAGTTAAAATCGGTTAAAAATCAAATAAATGCAGGGCAGTGTGCAAATTTGATCTATTCAAATAAACCCACGGACTGATTTCTGTATACTTTCTCCAAAAGTTCAAAGTAAAACTTTTGGGATAAGAAAATGTTTAATAAATACATTTAGAACTTCGAAGTGGTTATATAGAAGGTAACTGCATTTGTGTCTCAACACATTTTTGAGGAGTTATGTGTTCTATGTGTAGAAAATGTCAGAAGTAGATAATATTGGATCTCAAAAAATATTCCTATTGGTTTCACTTTACTACACAGTTGAGTGACATTATTTATTCTCTGACTTGCTGTCTAAACCTTTTAGTCATCCACTGTGCTCCTCTAAACTCCTCTCATTGCCTCAACCTCAGCATTAATCACACTGATTGTACTTGACGTGTCCAAACAGTGTGCTTTGTTGACTTTATCCCTGAAAATAGTTTTCTGGAGTCACAGGCTAATGCCTGCGTATTGAAGCACTGTAACAGAAAGAGCAGGTCAGGCAAATGGCAGCCAGTATCCCTCCTCTGTCATCGCTTCTGGTGAGGTTTTTATGACAAGGACGCAATTATCTGGTTACAAGTGCTGGCCACCGTGACCGAAGCGGGGGCAGTGTGTGTTTGGCATGAGACAAATTTGGCAGCTCTCTCAGTTACAAAACATAAGCACACACACACACACACACAGACAAACACACACACATACACACACACACACACACACACACACACACACACACAACACATTGAGGGACTGTTTTAATAATGAAATATGCAGGATTGGGGAGGGCCATACAAGCCTCAAAGGGCCGTGTGTGTGTGTGTGTATGTGTGTGTGTGTGTACTTCTTCTTTATGGGGTCCAGATTTAGCCCTTGAGAGAAAGGACATTTTGGAAAGCAAGGACATTTTGATGGGTCTTTACTTCTTCAAAGCGCTAAAGTTTTAATATAAAATATAAAGTTTTTAACATTAGTTTTAAGCACTGACTTATACTAAAAACTAAGATTAAAACTTTAGATCTAAAGTTCAGAGAGGTGGTTCTGTAGATTAAGGATACGGTAATGCTGAATCAGACTACATGATATCAGCGTAATCATAGCCCAACCTTACAGGTGTAGGCCGTCGGCTCAGATCTGGCATGTCGATGGGCATCGGGCGCGACAATCGAATGGTTTTATCTCATGACGTAGCGGACGACAACCATTGCCTGGTATGCCTCACAACCTACCAACAGAAAAACATAACATATTTAATACTTTTTTGTTTTCCATGATATAATCCCACACGTCCTATTGGTCTTTGACCAATAAGAGCACAGAGCGCCTAGGTTTTTTGAGGCAAATTAATTCTCAAGTCTTTTTAAGAAAATTACAAGATGGAAATGTAAAAGCTGACAAAGACACAGCAAGAGTTACTGGCTCAGACCAGGTCCCTTTGATGGCATTGTAATAAAAATGTAAACAAAAAGGTAAAATTCATCTTAAGTGTTTGAGTCAAGATAATAGTCCCCAAAATATACTGAAAAGAAAATTCCTTTTTTTCTGTTTTTACGGTAGATTTTCTTAATTCTTTAAGCCACACTCTGGGTTATAGTATTAATAATTAAAGACAAAACTGTTCGGAAACAATCTGATCACGTTTGTTTTGTGGTCCGTATCCCATTATCTACTGGCTTGACCTGGTCTCACATCTACATACACATGCTGTATCTGATTTACACACAGACTTTAAAAAATATATATATATATTGTGTGTGTGTGTGTGTGTGTGTGTGTGTGTGTGTGTGTGTGGTGTGTATATATATATATATATATAGAGAGAGATATCTATATATATATATATATATATATATATATATATATATATATTATCGAACAATTAACAGTGTTGCAAGACAAAACAAAAAATTAAAACCACTAAATGAAACAAAAAACAGAATATTTACAGTATGTATATATACTATATACAGTGTGTATGTCTACTATATACAGTGTGTGTATATAAATAAGGATTAGTTAGAGGAGGCGGAAGCAATTAGCTTATTTGGTCCTGCCCCTATTTCACAAATAAAAATCTTATTACAAAGTAAATAGAAATGCAAGTATAGGATACAATCTTTCAGATCTTCCAATAACTTATAGCAATATACAACAATACCTTTACATTACATTTACGTTCGTATGATTCTCCAAAGATGTTTTTTCTTGCTTTCCATCTCAGCAGTCCATGGTAGTAACTGCACTCGACTTTCAGATTTCATATGATTAAAATAGAAACCTTCCCATGATACTAAACAACATCCCACCTCATTGTGAGCCAGTTATACTTTTGTCCTTATGGCAACAGAGAAACTTTTCGGTGATATACACTCCTCTGCTATTTTCTGCTCACACAGTCACTACAGTTTGGTTTTAGAGGGCAGCTCTGTTTGTCTGGCTGCATACAGATGGTGTGCTTCAGGCTCAACTCCTCTGCTTTTTTTTCCCTTTTGTAAATCAATACATCCCACACAACACACACACACACACACACACACACACACACACACACACACACACACAAATGCATACCAGT
This sequence comes from Etheostoma spectabile, assembly GCF_008692095.1. Taxonomy (NCBI): domain Eukaryota; kingdom Metazoa; phylum Chordata; class Actinopteri; order Perciformes; family Percidae; genus Etheostoma; species Etheostoma spectabile. The sequence goes on from NC_045737.1 coordinate 13,985,169, forward strand.
ATTCATTTACTGTAAAATGTCCTGATGCTGCATTCTGTCATGCATTAGACAGAGCAGGATGGACAGCATGATGGAAAGCTGGGAGAATGCCCTTGATTAATGGCGGAGACTTTTTGGCCGAGTCCCAGTAGCCTGAGGGAGAGAAGTACCAGTTATTAAACAAGAAGAAGCAGAAGAAGAAGAGAGTACTCCATCTACTGAAGAGAAAGCTTAACTGACCTCTCTCTCCTTTTACTTGTGTTTTTTTCTCAAAACTTGCATCACAGAGCAGCTGTGTGTGGTAAACATAAGCATGCTGCGTGTAGTTTACTGATGTCACCTCGCAGGATTTCCAGATATTCAAGTTCAATTCATATTCAACCTCCTGCTGCTACGAGGAGATGCCAACGCGCCAAGTTGTCTTATGTAGATGTAACACTAGGCATCCTGCTGAGGAAGCTACTTTTGAAAGTGCATGATGATAAGCTGCAAACTCACGCAAAGAAGCAGGTAAAAAAAACTAATAAGATCTAGGCAATAAAACCCCAAAATCTAATTTAAACTCAATGACGTCCTCCATCAACCCAACTTCCACAAAGCTCAAAAATAAAACCCTGAGTGATTATTGGCTCTGCCTGGACTTTAACAAACCCGAGCCAAAGAATCCTTAGTTTTCAGAGCGTGGCGCTCTTTGTACTTCCAAGCCCACCATCCAGGCTGCAGCAGTGGCTGTCAATGCCAGGCTGTGCCTGGGACAATACGCTTCCTGATAGTTGGATTACTGAGCTCTAAAGCAGGAGACTAATCAGGCCCTTAATGACCCTCTGATTGATGGACTTTCTCTCCACTGAGGCTGTGCCCTGAGCTGAGCTGGAGCTCGGCTGAATAGAAAGCAGGACCCTTGGCTTTCAATTACTGTCTCGGGGAGAACACTTTGAGCCTCTGAAAAACCCTCAGGCTTTTCTGTTACTCTGCAGGAATGGAAGGGAATTAGATATTTTTTCTGATCAGGTGTCAAGCTTTGGAAGGCTAATAGCTCAGCGTTATTGTCAAACTGAGGAAGCAGCTTGTCTCTTCTCCCACTGAGCCTTCATCGTTGTTGGAGTATGATACTTTTTTCATAATTTTTCCTTTTGAAGTCTGTGATTACATTTTATATTGCTGTGATTTGTTTCTGTTAAAGCTGACAGCCCATGTCACACAGCCTCCATGTTTATTTTGTATATAGGCTCTGATTTTAGACACCACGGCAGCATGTCTAATTGACATTAAAGCTTAAATTCCAAGAAGTATTCTTCCAGTGTAATAATAGTTTTACATTTTTGTCATTTTGGTACCATTTCATCGCTAACATCAGCTATCAGGTTCCCAAACAAATGCAAGCTAATGTTAGTAAAGTATCGGCATGATTGTCCATCTTCAACAGGCTTTCAAATCTGCCGGCAGATTGAGTAATCTCCCTCTGGCATTCGTCACAGTGCTACTGAGTGTAAAAGCGCAAAATGTGGAGGTATGTCCCTCTTTGGCTAATGTATTTTAAAGATGGAGGCGCAACAGGGCAGAATACATACAAGCAAGTCGCTCTTATTTATTGTGAATGATTCTGAATGGCAGATTCTACGCTTACAAGAATACTTTGATTAGTTGGTGGAAGTAATTACACATGAACAAGCACATATTTGTGAAAGAACAAAGTTTTTTTCGCTAAGAATCAACTCAAAACATTACACAACGGAGCTTTAGATTAGAATATGTTGCCAATAAGAATTCCATCTCCATTCTGTGACTTTCACTTACTGTTTGACATGTCCATCAACTTATCCTGTTTATTCCTCCCCTGCTGAAATTATGGAAAAATGAGAGATGACAATGTTATTGTCATTACAACAGCATGTCCATCCCGGCTGGTAGCAAGCCAATGTTTTATGGATGACGCCGACTCCATCTCAGCAAAGTCATTATTTTCTGTTTATGTGAACTGCAGCCAGCTCTCCATCCAGAATCATCTCTATTTAGAGTCCATCTCAGACATGGTGGCTCAAAGCCCTTTAAAGGTCTCTTATTGTTCAATTTTAATGCATTTGTTCTAAAAAGTACTGCAGCTGAGAAAAAGAATAACATTCTTTAGGTTTTATTTTCTAAAATATATTTTGTCCATTAAAGTGTGAAAAAATGTATTATTTGCAGCATCGGCTGATATTGACCAACAACCCCTGTCCATTTAACCCCACACTATATATATAGTATATGTACACACATTGAACTATAAATAGATTTGTAATGAGTTTCTAAAAGCAGGTGCAAGTGCAGAACTTCGCTCATCCAGTTTGAAAGCAGAGGATGGTTAATGTTAATGTAATGTTTTATAGTCTGGCTGCCAAGTCTTCCCAAAGAATATGCAATTTGAATTAAATTGCAAGTCTTCCAGATCTGTGAATGTTGGCTATTTAAATGGTCTGTAACAGTGTCTGTCTGACCCATGAATACATTTTCTTTCATGTGAAGAATAAGTCAAAATCAAGACTTGATTGTTATTCCTTTTTAAGTCTCAAGAGGTTAAAGGAGGCATATACTCATTTTTATATGCTCATAAACAAAATACACAGGTTAAAATTGCATCTGTGTCTTTAAGCCCCCCTACCATCTACCTTGATTGGTCAGCGTTTTTTAGTCTTCTACATCTGTGCATCATTGCAGCTGGGGAATGACTGCAGTAGCACTTTAAATCTTTATACAGTATAGTTTTTAGAGTGTCTGTGAGGTTCAAAATAAGTCAAATAAGTTTGACTATTCCAAGTCAGTTCTAATTGGTGTGAGTCAAGTCCAAATTAGCCAACTTATAAATCCTCTGACCTTTTTTGTGTTGTGCTATTTCTGGGTGTGAGTGTCCTTGAGTGACCTTAGTGCATATCAGGAGAGGTTGATAATCTCCTGGATGATGTGGTCCTCTGAGTTAAAAGCCTGCCATTCATGTGTTTCCTTCACTGCTCGCCTGGGATTCTTTGCCTGCTGCTGCTACACTGAAATAGTGTGATTTCTGAGATTTCGGATTGGCTGAGTGGCGGGCAGAAGAGTGGCCAACAGGTTGTTATCTGCAAACACAGACAGCCACACATTCACACTTGTGCACACTTTCGTAAATCTATTATTACCCAGTGCCACAATGTTTCTGCTACTGGAAATGTTTCTGTTACAGGAAATGGCAGTGTGTGTGTGTGTGTGTGTGTGT
>NC_045737.1:13988386-13991299 GCF_008692095.1 Etheostoma spectabile
GTGTGTGTGTGTGTGTGTGTGTGTGGAATGACTGACCTCATTATTGTATTTGGTACTACTTTTTGATAAGACTCCTTAAAGTTTTTTTTTATTGGCTAAAAAGTCATCATGCTTAATAAATCAGTTAGAAGCCAATAACAATTTTTGGGTTGGCTAATCTAGTTTCCTTGTCATAATGCAGTTATAAATATTTGGCTGTCCATTAATAAACACTTTTTTTAGGATGCTTTCACACCAACCTTGTTTGGTTTGGACTTTAGAAATTATTGGTTTGAAACTGAACCAAAATTACAAGTGTAAAAAGCTTGCCCGGACCGTTTCTAGTGTGAAAGCATTTTTTCAGACCAATTACAGAAAGTTCGGGCAGGCTGTCATCAGGTTCTAAGAACAAGGAAGCTGCTTAGGAGTATTTTAGTGCCTCAACTCACAAGGTTGATTTCATAAGGACTTTGGGCATCTGCAGGGGCATAAAGTTGTTCTGAGTAATAGTCTCAATGATCTTGTCTCGCATTGCCAGACCTTTCTCCACAGCGCTGCTGAGGAAGGTCTGGCTAGTCCACACAGCATTCCATGATGGGAGAAAAACGTGCTCTGGTTTATTGGCATTTCTTTAAATCAATTACAATTGTCTTGGGCAAAGCTAACAGACGCAATAACGGTGCCTCTGCAAAATAGCCTCGTGAAGGAATTTGTTTTAGTGGAACATGTGCTCTTCCAAAAGATGCCTTAGTTGTGCAACAGAAACTCAGATAGCCTAGCTACTGTCTCGAATTACCCTGGAGAGATCTGAGGATTAGTTAAACATAGTCCTCATAAATGGAGTTTCAAAAGCCGGCCAAAAAAATGAGGGACATCCGGCGGATCTTTCAGCGGCACTGGAGCCATCCCCTAAATTAATCGATGCCGATATAGACTAACAATGATCAATCTAAGGGTATCTCATTAAAAAGTGTCCTTGGTTTAATGAGTGTTTTAAGATTACTGTTATACTAACGTGTTATGTCCTCCTGAGAGTACGGGAAAATTGGATGCTAGTACAACCTCCTGTTCAGGAGATCACATGCAGTGTGGAATTATTTTCAATCAACCGTGAGCTGTTGATGACTTTTCAGTGCATATCAAGATGTTTGGTAAAATAGGAATGTCTTTGTTTTTTTATTCATTTCCTTACTGTCAAAAGTATTTCCCTACTGTCAAAAGTTTTGTTATTACTGTCAAAAGTTTCCCAGGCAGTATGTTTTTTATATAAACTATTTTTGACAGCTGGATGACTTTTAGATTCTTTAACCTCCAGATGTTAAATGTGGAGCTTCTGTTTACAGAATAAATAGGTGGGTTTTATAGATGCCTAAGAAGTATGTCATACCTGTTTTTATTTAGGCATCAGTGTGACACAGTGAGTAAGAGGTCCAGTTCAAATCCTCCCTGACAGCAGGCATCTTCCCTGCTAAATGTCCTCGAGCGACACTGAATCATCCACCAGCAAAGTTTGCTCTCTGCAGCTGATCCTGCTCTTTGTTCTTTGCTTTGGAGTTATTATGTCCCAGACCCACATAGCATCACAAAAATAAGTCTGATTTCAAAGTTGAGCGAAGAAACAGATTGATACATTACTACTTGGTGGCTGACTCTGGGCTTAGTGCTGCTGATTGACAGCTCTACAATGGGCTCCTAGGACTCACAATCCTGAGGTCACAGCAGATGTGGAATAAAACAAGCTGTGCAAACCGTGACAAAACGAAGTGATAGTGGCATCAGCTGCACCTGAGGAACAAAGTCTATTTTTATTGTATTTCTCTTTATACATCAATGCCTTTATACATCAATGCCTACAACACAGGGATTTCACATGGGGTTTCTCAGTTTGTATGATACTCAACAGCATCAACATATTGCTCAGTGTACTACGTTTAAGAGTGCACTTAATTTTCTACTGCACCTATGGCTAATCCAAGCTACCATCCAGGTCATGCATGCTTATGTATGGGATCCAAACACCTGCCGCCTGTTAAGCTCTGTCCAGAAAAAAAAAACTGTGGCAAACTCAAGATAATATAATTTAATTTTGTAGTTTGATTGATTTTAACTAACCAACCATCTTGTCAAAGTTTCACAAAGTTCTGGTGAAATTTACAGACATACAGAGGTAAAAAAATGAAAATCAGACAGTTGGTTGTTAATCTTCAAATAATTTAAAAAAGTATGTTAAGCATAACTTGATGTACCCAAACAGCAACCAACCACAATGTTACAAGGCTTCAAATTTATATTTGTGTGTTTTTCAGGCTGCTGACTCTCCACATGTGCTGTCTGTACCCATGACCTGGGTAAAGCAAGGAGGCTTGGTGCGACTGGATAAAAAATACCTGCTGGCGGATTACAAGGGAGTCGGCACCGATGGCATTGTCTACACCATCCTCGTCTCAGATGGACAACCTAAATATGGTACAAACTCACTAACACCGAGAGATTAAATCTCTAACACTACGAGATTCACTTAAAAACAGGATCTTTGATACTTTAAAGATCTGGAACACGTGTCAAACTCAAGACCCGCAGGCAAAATCCAGCCACTCGCAAATTTTGATCCGGCCTGCATATCAGTTAAGGTTCACAATACATTTTGTCCCACCTAGTTTTTGTTGCTTTTTCTGACGTTGTCATATTTTTTGGCAATTTGTAACTTTTTCCAACGTTGTTGTTACTTTTTCTGATTTTTTTGCCACTTTTACGACTTTTTGGGGCGTTTCTTTTCTGTGATGGCTGAGGAACTTTTTCCTAACTTCTTCAGGACTTTATGTCGACCAAACTGTAAGTGAGAAGACTATGACATATGCAGTAATACAATAAACATATTTGACTTTTTCAATTTAATGAAAGCATACAGTATCAATAAACTAAACATGTCTGGCC
>NC_045737.1:13991309-13993141 GCF_008692095.1 Etheostoma spectabile
TTCTTATTTTCCAGTGTGGCCTTTAGTGAAGTTGAGTTTGACACCCTTGATCTGGAAGATTGCTCTTCAAGTTCTTTTTCAAATATCATAATGTATCCAAGTAGCCAGTTCAACTTGAGTATAAACTCCATTGACATTAATCCTGACTGTGAGACACATTCTTAGAGATCCCACCACGGTTATGGGCCAAGATAGAAGCCCATAACTTCTTACCCTAACAACTAATTCTAATGGGATGTGATTCCAGTCATTATTATTATTGATGTATAATACATGAGAGAAACAGTTCATTACCTCCACCTTTTCTGTCTTAGGTGAAGTGGTGCTGGTGTCCATGCCAGCTGACGGCCCACCAGAAGGCTGGCGCCCCTCACTAACCGACGACCGAGGCTTCACGCCCACAACGTCCTTTACTCAGCAGGACGTCAACGACGGCACCGTCTGGTACCGCCACTTTGGCAGCGGCACCAGCAGCGACTCTTTCCAGTTCCAGGTTAGTGCTGATTCTTACTGTACACCCCATTTACACTGGACATCCGTCTCACTGTTGTCTGATTCAGTGAATATGCTTCAACTTTACTTTGCCCCAAAGCATACTTTCGTGCTTCAAGTCACAACTACAATAATTGTGTATTCATTTACTTTTGTGAAAATACAAAGTGAAAACCTAAATTGCCTTTGTCATGACTTTCCTTCACTTAGAAGTGTAGAAGTGATCTCAGTACAGTATAGAGAAGAAGCCCTACAGCAATGGGACTTCAAAAATGGAAGTAGGGTATCATGATTTGAAGAACAAACAAAGAAAAGCTCAATGCTGAGTTTCAACAGAGAGTGAAGATATGCTCATTCAGTTGCACTATTCTAATTATTGACAAACCGCATTCATTTACTGAACTTTTAACTCAATAGTAAGATAAAACATGTAATAAGTACAATAAACTAAACATAAACATATGCCAGATGAATTCTGAGATCACCTACAGTAGACCATTATCTGAAAAAGTTGTTTTTAAACCCAAAGGAATACACTTTTTTTTCTTCCTACTGAGTGGGTAGAATACTGTACGTATAAATAATTCCAGAAAACTGATAAAAGAAAATAAATACGCTGTGACAAGAGGAAACCTCAGGGGGTCGATAACAACGTCTCACCCTGAAATAAAAAAAGAGGTGGAGCTCGTGACTTTAGTGTTCTTTGAAGTTTCCACTCGTACTCTTGTTCCCATGTTCCCTTGTGTTTACCTATTCTCTCCTTTTCTTTTCTAAATGTCTCCCTCTAGCTTGATTTATTTCACCCCCCCTTTCTCTCATTTATCTCTGTCTGTCTCTTTCACCTCTATCTGCATCTACTGTTCCTTCTAATATTTTTCTCATAACCATGAAACTGTATCTATAAAACTTTGTGATTTATAGGTATCTGTACAAACTGTTCTTCAGCCTCTGTTTCTTATTATCTAAGTTACCGTCTGCTCATCACTCAGCAGTTGTTTTAATCACCAACCACATAACTTTTTCTGGGTATTAATGCAGGCAACAATTTGGCACTTGTCTCCATTCATTAACCTTTCCCACTTATTTTTCTCCCAACTCTCCTTTAAGTGTGTTCACTGTGGATTTCTTCTACTTCAACTCAGACCTTGGCACCAAACTTACTGTGTGACTTATAGGCTTTTAAAATCAACCCATAGCGACTTATCTTAATTAGGGTAAATGACCCTAATTACATGCAAATTGGCTCTAAATCTGAGAAAATCCCAGTAAAACCAATGCAGCATTCATCACGCCTTAGTTAGAGCATTTTCATGCCAGTCTCTGCTTCACCTCCCTTAAAA
>NC_045737.1:13993151-13996374 GCF_008692095.1 Etheostoma spectabile
AAAAAGAGGCAGCCAAGAGCTTGTAGCTACATCTAATCGTCTCTCTCCCTTTGTCCAGCCCCCCACATCTTGGCTTCATCCATCAGGGCAAATGTGTTTCAATTACACAGCGCTGGATTCAAATTAAATTCTGAAGTGTCCCATCATTTTGACTGGAAGTGGGAAGGCAGAGGAGGCAAGGAAAAGCGTAACCCGTTGTGAACTGAACTTCTGGAAGCATTTGTGCTGTTTGTCGGAGGTGGTGATTAAACTTGACGGTTTGTCAGGGTAGTATTATTGTCCTCTGATGTTTTTATCCAAGTATGTGGCACCTACTTAGAGCTGATGGATTTGAAATTCTTTCTGCTTCTGCAACTTGGATCTCTGCAGCTGAAGAAAGTGGGCTGCACAGCACTTTAGACTCTTGCACTGATTTGTTATTTTGGAAATCAGAGAGATGGTAATTTAGTGTCCCTGAAATTTTGTCTGAAGTAAAAGTTTCTTCTTTTCAAAAATACAATCCCCACACTTGGCTTGTTTTTATTGTCTCACTAAAGGAATATCCTACAAAACCTTTGCAACAAAGAAACTGGATATGTGTGCTATACATTTACCCTGTTAATAAAAAACAATAATAGGTTATTACTTTGTATGTATAACAGGACAAGGGGAACCCTGGTCCCTGGTTCCAATCTAGACAGGGGCCTTTATTGCATGCTATTCCCTATAACACTCTCTACTTCATTTCCTGTCATCAGTTCTGTAATAAAGTCACAAAAGGCCCCGAAAAAATAAGAAAAAGCTAAGGTGCAGTTTGCAGCTTCCAATTAAAAGTTACACTCTGCATTGCAATCTATGGCCGGCTCAAACATTCAGTGAGCTTAAGGACTGAAGTTCACAGAAGTAATACTAAACCTTTCGTTTGCTTTTGTTTTTACAGCATCATTTTGAGATATATATATATATATATATATATGTGTGTGTGTGTGTGTGTGTATATATATATATATATATATATATATATATATATATATATATATATATATATATGTTTAAAGATACATGTATATATGTGTGTGTGTATATACGTGTGTGTATATGTGTGTGTATATATATGTGTGTATATATGTATGTGTGTGTGTGTGTGTATAAATATATATGTGTGTGTATATATACATATATATATATGTGTGTGTGTGTGTGTGTATATATGTGTGTATATGTGTGTGTGTGTGTGTGTGTGTGTGTGTGTCACATATATTTAAAAATGTTTTCCCTACCAAGAGATTCCTATTTACACATCTAGCTGACACACAACACCACCTTTGCATCTCAAAGTGTGCGTGCAAGCCTTTGGACCCAGCACATTGTGGGAGAAATTCAACAAAATTAACACAAATTAGAGAATCAGTGTTTAAAGCAACACTGCAAAATAAACTGTCATGGCTTCAGATGGAAATAAGAACACGATGCAGAATGCTGTCAACTGCACACAACAGCCTCATGCTAGCTTTCCAGAGCCGTATACCCAAGATAGAAGAAGTGACAACTGTATATGTGGCATGTGAGTTTGATTTGCAAGGGGAGGTGGTTTAATGTAGATGTATTGTACTGCAAATTATATAAAATAGGCCTATAATATATGTTGTTTATGTTGAATATAATTCACAGAATTATCAAATATAATAATTACTACAGCTGCAACACCACCTTTAATAAATCCAGCTGACTCAGCAGTGACTCTTCAGCATTACTTGTGATTGGTGGCGCTGACTCCAAGCTTCAGGCTGGTGTTACATTACTTCTGACTGACAGAACTGACTACAACTTCTTGAACTTTCTTCCCCCTCAAATGCCACCAAACACCCCTGATGTGACAGGAACAAGCAACAGCAGAATAAGTAAGCGCTGACAAAAATTGGCTTTTAGGAGGAACAACCAAAGCAGCTGCTGCTGCGTATGTACGTCAGGGGACAAAACAAGTTCAGGGTACGTATTGTGGAGAGGTTTGAGTAAGAGAAATAGAGCACCGTTAGCAGTTTGAAAGAAAAGTTGAAAGAAAAAAATGGTTTACTTTAACCAGCGTGGGGGGAAAAGAGCAGAGTTTTCACTCACACAGTCAGGAAGGCAGAACGGATTGAACAGATTCACCACCTTATCTTTCACCTATTGGCAATTCAAGTTTAAATCATCTGCTACATTATAAGCAAACAAAAAGTACAGAGGTCGAAGGTCATGGCCTCAGCACAGTGCTGGAGAGTAGAAGAGCTGAGAAAAGGACACAAGCTTTTTTTCTGTTTATGAAGGTGGATTTCTTTTACAGAAGGTGAAGTTCTTTTTATATAGTGTAAAAGTAGCAAAAGATAGTTGTTTTTAAACCCAAACGTAGTAGCGTACATGAACGCTATTTCATGGAAGGTGTATTGCTCAGGACCCAAGGAAGTGCAGTGTGAGTGTGAAGTTTTTGAGATGAGCGATTCTAAAGAAAACTGCAAGCAGCAACACTACAGCCGAAGCAATCGACTCGTTTCAAACAGGCATGTTTTGAACGGGCATTTTCACTAGTCTTTCAGTATATGTCACGCAAACATTTTTCAGAGTGACCTAGAACTCTGGGTGTTTGGAAATAAGGAGACATTATAATTATTTTGAATTACCTTCACAGGAAGGTCAGAACGGCGGGGTGTGTGCTCTGTCCTGGTTCAGAAACAGCTGTCTACTGCTGTCACCCCACTGAGCAACCTGCTGCTTAAAGACACTGGGAGGCTCCTTCTGTGTCCTGTAATGCACTTTTGAAACAGATTTTTTTGGATTTTACAAAGTCATTTCAAGGTAATGAACTGTGTAGTTGCTTCAGTAAGAGAAAAACTATTCATTATTATTCTTGTGGTTTTCACAATGAAACCTCAGTGGTTCCTCCCTGCAGCGCAGCCTGATGCCCGGGTCACTTTTTTGTTGTCGCAGTTAGATACATTTTTCATCACATCTGTTGCATCTTACTTCTGGTCATTCTCAAGAACTGTCATCAGCTCCGTCACTCAGAAATAATGTTTAACAGACAGAGTCGGTTTGCAGCCAAACAAAACAGAAATTTAAGGGGATACTTTTTAGAGAACAACTTCAAACTTAGGAGAAGTTAAGAGTGAGTGGAGGATAAAGAGAGAAGCGTTGTGTTGAGTGTATTTTCTACAAGATTTAAATCTCTAATATAAAGTGTGTGTGTGTGTGTGTGTGTGTGTGTGTG
>NC_045737.1:13996384-14000698 GCF_008692095.1 Etheostoma spectabile
TGTGTGTGTGTGTGTGTGTGTGTGTGTGTGTGGGTGCAGGTTTCCACAGAGGCAGCCCCAGTCATACGAAGTGAGGCCCAGACCTTCACTATAGGAGTCCTGCCTCAGATCCCAGGATTCCCTCAGCTGGCCCCCGACTGTGACCTACAGGTCACGGTAAGAGATTTAAAAAACTTTGACTTTTAAATAGTAATGCATGCATGTCCTCGAAAACAATGGGTTATATGGGAAAATTTACATAATTTTAATATTTTTTTTCCAAGAAGGTTAATCAGATGTGATCCAAAGGAACAGTTATAGGACGCACAGTTCTACACCTCTGGCTCATGCCCCTCCCCACATCCTAAAGTAATAACCCACTGTCCTGGCAAATATAATTGTGTTTGTAACATATACAATATGTACACTGTCATTGTTACATACATTACAGTCTTAGAGCTCAACTTAAAAGTTGTCACACACATTCAGAATTCAAACTCTGACAACCCAGCAGCTTTTTCCTTATTGAAGATTTCATTAACAGATCTTTTATTATTAATTCTTGAACCTGGAAATCCTAATCTGCTCCATGTTGCTCACTAAAATCAGACTGACCTTGGTTTACTGTATTTCACAGATATTACGGTGTTACCATTAACACCACAACATTTTGAAAATAGAAAATAATAGTCTACATATTTCATAATTACCTAGAAACCTCCTTGAAAATGGCTACTGGTTGTGCGGTTTTGTTTAATTATTTGTTTGTACATAATCAAATGGGGCGTACCACAGTTTAAAATTTGGAGGATATAGTCGCTCAAGTTCTCCTCTGTTCTCACCACAGTGTATGTGTGCGTGTGCGCGTGTGTGCGTCTGTGTGGGTGTGTATGTGTGCAGGCTCTAGAGGATCGGGTGACGGAAATATCACCTTCAGCTCTATCCTTTATTGACTCTGAGACACCCAGTGAGAAGCTCATCTACAACATCACCAAACCTCTACTGCAAGGACAAGGTCAGCAACACACACACACACACACACACACACACACGCTGAACTTTTCCCTCATAATCTGAAAAAGATTAAAAAGAGTAAAAGCTGAGTTGTGTCAGGGGTAGGAGCCTTATAATTAGACACAGTGAGTGAGCTTCTGGGCTTTTGCTTCAGAACCAAAGCAGAGTCAGAGAAAGTATTGTGTTAAGCTATACTGTTCCTCATTAATCACTCAATTATTTTTAAGTGCCCATGAGCAAGGGACTGTGATCCATAGCTTTCAGCAATGGAGCTGCTAAATTTGTCCTTAGCAGGTTTCTTATATGAACAAGGAAAATGTATTCTTGAAAAACAGTTTTACATGTGCTAATAAAAATAACTGTTACACACATCAAAATGCTTATATGATTAATTTAGGGGAGCTTTAGCTTTAATGCCTTGCTCAAGGGGTTTGCTTTTCCCAGCTGGGAATATGAGCCCAACATCTAACAACCTGTTGTTCCATCAGCCTGCTTCAGTGGCATCAGCATCAGCTCCTTCTAAAGTTATTGAATTAATGTCTTTCAGTCTGGACTTGAATGAGTGTTGATTTCCTTTTTGCTGAATGTAATGTGGCGTTTAGAATTGGAGCCATTCATTTTAGCATCGAACCATCTGACAAACCGACCGGTTTGTCATTTCCAACTCTCCGTCTAATGAAAGGGAAACACGATTTACAATGGGTCATTTTCATCAACTAACGGACATATAAATTGGTGTAGGAATCATTTTGAACTCAGCCAGTAAGGAGGAGGACAGAGTCAGATTGCCCACCAACGTTTGTCATTAACATTTTATTTTCTGAAATTAGATTTGAGATGTTCAGAGTGTAGTGTTATCTGTCCAAAAAAACTGTAAGTCTTTGGCTCTGTCTGCTGAGCAAATGAGATTATTTGTGCCTCCCAGAAGAGCTTCCCCAAGTCTGAATCTAATACTCCAGCGGAGGGCTGATAAAGGAGTAATTCCTTCTCCTCCATATAAAGTAATTCTCTTGTTTTCAGGTGCGATTGAGCATCGGGACAGACCAAACTTACCGGTGAAACACTTCACTCAGGCCGACGTCAACAATGGCAAGCTCATCTATAGACCACCGCAAGCCCCTTCACACCTCCAGGAGCTCTACCAGTACTCATTTATTGGTGAGACAAACATGCACACACTGACATACCCAGTGTTGGAGTATTTGAGTCCTGGACTTGGACTCGAGTCCGACTCAAGTCTCTATTCTCTGGACTCGCGAGAAATTTGGGGAATAGTGTGGCAGTTGGTCCTCTTAGTAATGTAATGAGAACGTCCAGTGTTGCTCAAAATCCAATGTTGGTTGGCTTTAGGGAGTAAAGTATCACAAAGTTGGTATCAAAAAGGTAAAAAAAAAAATTGTCTCTGGATGTTTACATTCTGAAATGCAATTGAATTACACTGAACTGGCTGCCAGGTTCATTTATTGAATTGTTTCAGCCGAGCAGCCGCATATTGATCTGCAGCTGAGCAGTCTGCCATCACCAACCAAAAGCACTTTCTTTAGAGACAAAAAATCTTTTTTTTTAATTTAGCCACTGCGTGTTATTATCAGGTGATTTACTACTCATAGAGCTGTATATGTCACTCACCTTGGAGATTTTATTAAAGGGGCCGTCCACTGATTGTATGTCAAAGTCAAGTTTCGTTTCGTTAAGATCTGGATCTGTCCAGTGTGTGCATTTGTTTTTGAAGCAAGTGGAAGAAAAACGCAACTTATTTTTAATAATGTTTTACTTTTTTAATATAATTAGAGGCTCTTATGGTCTGCATGCCGTAAATAATTTCATCTGATTTTTCGGGGAACCAAAACGGGGGACAGGTATTAAGAATAACTATGTTGAAATTGCCAGTCTTCTCGCTGATGGTATCGTTTACTTATGTAGGTCCTATAGAGGCATCAGTATTTAATTGATACTGTTTCATAACCAGTTAAATACTTTTTGTAGCTACTTTAAAGTTTGCTTTCACTTTTTCATGTCAGTCATTTTGCAAATGATTTCTTTTTTTATTCTGCCATTCTGATTTTGAATCATACTATCGCCAAGCCATCAACAATAAACTCAGTATGCGTGATGAATATTTTGTGGTCCTGTTTTAAAAACAATCTGAGGGCGGTGAAACTTCTTCAGTGTCAATTTTAGCCATTTTGTAAATAATCCCAAAAGATAATCCAAGATGAAGGACGACTTTAGTTTCTCTTAATCTGGGTTTGTGGAGCTCCAGAGAAAAGCTTTGCATCAGTAAATCATCCACATTGCCTTCTGACTTTTATGCATTATAGCATCAGTCAGCTCTGCCTGAATCCCCTGTTTTTCTCTTTTATCACCTCACAGCTTTAAAAGTTTTTATTTTAATCCCTACAGGTCTGCCAGAGTCACTAAGCGTCTATTTCACAGGTAAATACTTCATCTTCCTCAATTTAGAGAAGAAGTGGCGGCAAATAGTTTCCTCTCTCTTCTTTTCTACATTTCTAAAAAAAAATTCATCCACCTGCTCTCTTCTCCTCTCTTCACTAAATCCTCTCTAACCTCAGTCTTCTCCTCCTGGCTACTCCCACCTACTCTTGATAATTCTGACTGAAATATTTGTCTTCTCTTTCCTCAATTTTCCTCTCCATTCTTTTCTCCCCCTTTCCCCTTTACTTTGATCTCTGTTGTATTGTCATATTTCTTGTTGTGGCATTTCATTTTCTTTCTTACTAAATTCTCTCCCCTCTTCTCTTCTTGCCCCTCTTCTCTGATCTCATTTTCCCCTCTTCTCTTCCTACCTTTGATTTCTTCTTTCTCTCCCTTCATGTCTCCTTCCTTTCCCATCCTTCCCTGTTTCCCTTCCCATCCTTTAAATCTTTGCCATGAATCAAATGTAATTTCTCTTTCCTCCCCTTTTTTCCCTCTCATTTCAATCTTTCTCCCTTTGCTTTTTCTCATCTCTTCTCCAAGCTATTGCTGTCATCTCCTCTCTTTTACCATCTTGTTCTTCTCCACGCTAAATCCCTTCTCTCTCTGTTACACTGATCTGTCTCAACTGTGATCTTCAGATCCACTTTGATTTTCTGTTCTGGCTCTTTGACCTCTATCTTGATAACACCAAGTCTTCTCTGTTTACTGTACGTTAGATAAAGAGCTACTGCACCTGGCCTCAATCCTCAACAGAAGCTGTTGGGGAAATGAGTGTTTAGGGGTGTTCAAGGATGTCACCAAACTGCTTTTCCCTTTAGTGAAGACCTTGAGGCACTCTCTCTCTCACACACACACACACACACACACACACACACACACACA
>NC_045737.1:14000708-14009060 GCF_008692095.1 Etheostoma spectabile
ACACACACACACACACACACACACACACACACACACACACACACATTCCAGGCTTCACTTTAGTCTTTAAAAGGAAACTAAGTAAAAGATTACTTTTGTTGGCGGCTAGCAGAAAGTGCAACAGCCGTTATCAACAGTGAGTTACGGCTCTGTGGCACAAAAGATAAAAGTATATTTACTCAAATCCTTGCGGGATCAATAAAGTATGTCTTCATCTTAGGTACTGGTACTTAACTTGAGTATTTAAATGATGCGCAAGGTTATTTTTCAAACTTTTTTTGTTGGAAACTTTCAATTGGAATTTATGGGAATAACGTGAATAAAATGAAATACACAGATAGAAACAACCCTTTACCAAACCATAAGAAGAGATAATTGTAAACCCTTCTAATAGAAATAAAAGAAAATCAACACTTTAATTAAGTTGAACTTTAATTAAACGATTTAACTCATTTAACATTGTGTTACACTTTTATTGAACGAAAAACAAACAAAAAAACGTTCCCTATGACCCCCTCCAAAATAAAAGACTTTTTTCTAAGAAATATATTTTCTTCTCAGGCCTTTGTATCCTCTACATGGACTTCCTTCTTGTCAGATTTCATGTGTATTTTATCCACTAGTAAGTTCACTATATACAATTCTTTACAGAATTGTGAAACTATGTTTTTTCCAAGAAATTCACAAGCTGGAAGGAAAACTTCTGTATTTTTTTTATCTGGACCCTATCCTAAATTCCCTTTAAATTCCCTTATGAAAACAAATTGGGAACTTGAACGACCCTTTGCAACCCTACGTATATTCACAGCCGTACACTACCTTAATGGCTACTTTTATTTCAGTGAAATGAACAAACATTTTGCTGAAATAAAATGTGATGCAGATATTTTTATAATAATCTTATTAATCTTTTTGATATTCAACTGTGATAATTGGCTTGCTGTGCTTTCTTGGTTCGTTATTTTTGTCTTGTTTGGAAGTGACATGTGCTGCCAATTAAGCCAAAAAACATTGAAAACATTTGGTGAGTGTAACAGGTTTCCACCTGAATCCCTGATAAATTGTTTCAGCGGTTTGGTTAATTGATTCTTTAAAATTTTTAATTACAGCTTCTAACATCCTTTGTTATTTTTCTTTCTTTCTTTCTTTCTTTCTTTCATTCTTTCTTTCTTTTTCTTTCTTTTTTCTTTCTTTCTCTTATTTATGATCGTATTAATAATCTTGTGTTCAGTGATTTGTCTTGAGGAAATTGATTAGGTTCTTTTTTCCTCCCAGTTTTACTTTCATAAAATATTCCTCAGTAAACGAACTAGGCAGATAATTGGCATGAGCGGTGTGTGTTTGGGTTTCTCTGCCTTTTTGTGTGTCCGCTTTTTTAACTGTTTTCTGTGTCCTGTATGTGTGTCTCAGTGTCGGACGGTGAACACACCACTCCTGAGTTGGACTTTGCTGTCCTGCTGCTGTCAAACCATCAGCAGCCGCCGGTGTTTCAGGTCCTGGACCCGCTGCTGGAGGTCAGCCTGGGAGGACAGGCCTCCATTGGTAAGAGAAAAATAGACGGACATACACACACACACACACACGCTTCCAAAAAAACAGCCTGTGCTGAAGAGGTCCGGTAAGTGATGAAGTGTGTGAGGTAATGAGCTCTGAAGTACAACCCTGTTGAGCAACAAGACTTGAGAAAGAGCTTTGTGTGTGTGAGTGTGCAGCCTGGTACAGACGATGCATTGTCTCCTTCTCCTACTTCATCTCTCTTAATGCTCCTTTTTTCCTGTTTGTGTGTGTGTGTAGGGGGTCAGCAGCTGGCAGTGAGCGACGCTGACACGACTCCCGATGAGTTGGAGTTTGAGCTGGTTGAGGGTCCAGTCCACGGAGAGCTGGTTAAGACCGATGGCAACACACGCACTAGCATGAGCAACGGTGAGATAATAGACACACATAACTAGGGGTGACCCCAAATAGTCAAATTTTGATGCTTTGATCGAAGGAGCCTGACTCGACTGCCAATCCCCCATTAAAATCTTCGCAGAGGTATTATAAAACAAGGATCATGCCGTTTTTGGATATATGGGGGTGTTTAAGTCGGATTTTACACATAACTACATGTTTTCTTTCAGTACGTTATTATACAGCATATGAGTGCCACCGCCCAACACAGGAGCACAGCTGTGATCCAGTGCAGAGCCCACGGAATGATCACTTTGCCCCAGTGATCACCACATCCTGTCCCTCAGACCAGCAAGCCGCTGCGATATATGCAACGAGGCAACTTTTGTGGCAGAAAAACGTTATGAAAAGAGGATTGTGAAAGAAGTATAGACCACACACAGCAGGACAGACTTTTGCTCTGTGCTCTACGCTTCTCGTCACTCTAGGGGAGCGTGCCAGCTGCTTGAGTGACTCGCACGCGGTCCTAACCTCTTTGAATTAATCTTCCCCACCCCCACAACACTTATATAATATTAACTTACTCTTTTAATGTCTGTGTCTTAATTGATTGTATGTTTTCATACAAAAGGATCTTTACACAAAACCTTATTGCAGCTGAATATTTCATCACTGTAGTCATCTATGCCTTCCTCTTTTTAAAACCTGCCTACATAGACATTATCAATCTATCAATTTACCCTCAAAAATGTATTTTTTTACTATATGTTTACATGTGGAAGTTCACTGAGTAGATATGACTACTTCACATCTCTTATCACAACTTTGAATTTACAAATCTGCAAATAAATCTAATCAAAAGGTACTTGCAAATAATGTTTGGCCCTTCTTTGGTCTGTTATTAGTCATATCAGATTTATTATTAAAGTTATAAAAGTCTTAGTTTGAGTTTAATTGGAAGGGATGCAAAATCCAATTGAGCAGCTTAGAGGGTTAATACCTCCATTCACACCTTCTCCGTCCCTTCAGGTGACATCTTCACCTTCAGCGACATCACTCGTAACGTTCTGCTCTACCGACACGCCGGCCTCACCACCCAGGACGACGCACTCACCTTCTCTGTAAGCGACGGCATGTCCATGGCGACCACAGTGGTGACGGTTGCGGTGCTGGGCGATGGGGGCGACGGGCCCCAACGTGACCCAGCAGCCACTCTGTCGCTGGAAGTGGGCGAGAAAAGCAGCACCGTGATCAGGCGCTCACATCTGGCTTATACTGTGAGTTAAACAGAGGTTACAGCTATAATTGAGATAGTAGTATTTTCTTTATATATATATATATATATATATATATATATATATATATAGTCTATATTGATCTATATACTGGCAAGGTTGGAAAGGCTGGGGTGTCCTTGACCAACTGCCACTTTGCTCATTTGAAATTCTTTGGGTGGGCAAAGCAGAGAAAGGGGAGGTAACCAAGATTCCAGATTGGCCCATCTGAGCTTTCATTTTCTCAATGGCAGTGAAGGATTCCCAGGGCTCGGTTTACACTTATCACCATTTCTAGCCACTGGGGGACCATAGGCAGGCTGGGGGAACTCATATTAATGTTAAAAAACCTCATAAAATGAAATGTTCATGCCAAACATGTTTTAATAAAACACATTCATTTCATGATTAAAATGTTACAACAATTCATAAATAAGTTACATAAATTACTGAAAAGCTTTATAATTATACATTACACCTTTTGACAGGCAAAATGCATCCAACCTATTTTTAAAAGAATTAATTGAAGGGGAATCCACAGCTGGCTCATCCATGGAGAGAACACCTCTCCCATTTCCCAGACACTATCGAATGTGAACATTTGTCCACTCAAGTCAGTTATGACAACAAACTGCATTGAGAGAGAGAGACAGAGAGAGAGGAACCCTAATGGTAACCCTAACAACAGATACTGACCTGTTTTCGGACCCCAACCCCCCATACAGGAAAACTGCACATTTTAGAGTGGCCTTTTATTGTGGCACACACCTGTGAGGTGGATGAATTATCTCGGCGAAGGAGAAGTGCTCACTAACAAAGATTTAGACATATTTGAAAAAGGATATTCCTTTTATGTCCATAGAAAAAGTCTTAGATCTTCAGTCCAGCTCATGAAAAATGGGACCAAGAACAAAAGTGTTGCGTTTAAAATTTTGTTCAGTGTACATACCATTGAAGTACATTATACCTTTGTTTACCCTCTAGCATTCTCAATTGCATTTTACATTAGTATTTTACCATTAACATATACATAAATTATCGCAGTAAGCTGTTACTGGTTTTTTCTTTTCTTTTTTTTTCATTTACTTCTAACCTGAAGAGAAAGAAGAATTTGTGTTCAGGTTTAAGTTGTTTACTGTCAGCTGTAGACCATTGTTCTAATCTACAGTACTAGATAAATAAGGTGAATAAACACACTTTAAGTATTTGCTTTGAGGTTTTTGTCGCTGTGAGGAATTTGGGATCTCAGTAAAAACGTTTTAAGGAAGTGGATCATGTTCTGCTCCTTATGCAGCGCAGAGGCAGGAGCAGTTCATAAAAAGAAAATTCTTTAAACTTGTAGTTGTAATGGGGTTTTGGCTCTCACAGGACATCACGTCCCCAGATGACCAGATTCAGATCCAGCTGGTGTCGGTGCCAATGTACGGCATCTTGACCAGGAGCCAGTCGCAGCAGGAGCACCAGGAGCTGAGGGAGTACTCCTCCTTCACCATGGAGGACATCAGCAAGCACAGGATCAGGTCGGAGGGAATACAAGCAGTCTGTTGGTCCTTTGAGCAAATGTCGGAGGGTTTAAGCAGTGGTGGAATGTAACTAAGTACATTTACTCAAGTAGCGTACTTAAGTACAACTTTGAGGTACATGCACTGTATTTCACTTGAGTCTTTTCTTTTCATGCCACTTTCTACTTCTACTCTGTTACATTTCAGACAGGAAATATTGTAATATTTACACCACTTCATCAACCAGACAGCTTTAGTTACTAGTTACTACACAAATTAAGATATTTGCACACAAAACACATGTAGTTTATAAAATACGATACTAACTAATACTTCTAACAGAGTATTTTTTTTACAATGTGGTTATAGTACTTTTACTTAGGTAAATTATCTGATTACTTCTTCCACCACTGGGTTTAAGACACTGTAGACAATGTAGAATGAATTAATGTTACCTGAAGAGTGCATCAAACCAAAACCAAATATAAAGTCAGTAAGAGTTTTATGATTTACACCAGTGACACCAGACCTATGTATTTTTTTATAGCTTATTTTGGTACTTGATCACATGATCACACCTTGGAGAGTGTGAGAGAGAAATCAATCCAGTGTGATTTGGAAGTTTTATACTCAGCTTTAAAGGCAAGAGTCTCTAAAACTTGTAATATAAAGCGCCAAAAAAGGAATATCCTTGGATCAGTGCAGGGTTTAAGTTTCCCATGATGGTTTAAATGCTACTTCAGAGGCTAATAAAAACAGAATATCAGCAAAAACATGCAGCTATTAACAAAAAATGACTTTCAAAAACCCTCCATTGTTTCCTGAAGCAGTTGTTGTACAAGCAATAAAGGTTCATGAGGGTCCATGGGAGAGAAGAGACTGAATTAGCCCCTTTTTAGTTCTTCGTTTAAAAAAATGCTCAGCGAGTTCTGGTAACAGCTCCCCCATGATGACAACTTATTTAGAAGTTGAGAGCAGGAGAGAGTGATATGCTTTTGGT
This sequence comes from Etheostoma spectabile, assembly GCF_008692095.1. Lineage (NCBI taxonomy): Eukaryota > Metazoa > Chordata > Actinopteri > Perciformes > Percidae > Etheostoma > Etheostoma spectabile. The sequence continues at coordinate 14,006,375 of NC_045737.1, forward strand.
TTGCTGAAGCAGTGACAGAATTTGTGAGCCTTTTAATAAAGAGGCTGCTTCTAAAAGGTTGGTGTTGATTTCACTCTGTAAGAGATTAAAAAAAAGAGCTTTAAGGGTTCTTCACTCTGCAGTCGTAGCCGCGATCAATTTCTCTGATTGCAGCTTGAGTCGGTGGGAATCGTGTTCCCCTCAGCATCACAGCACAGGAATGGTAATGACTTTACTGTTGTCCTTCAATCTAACATTCTTCCTCATGAGATGAGGGGCTCTACAAACATTAACGTTACCAAAAGCCAGTAAAAAAAACAAATGGATTAACAGGAAATGATTTAGAGACTCAGCCTGTTGGCATAAGCAATGCCAATTAGCATCACTCTGATATTACCTGTGAGAGGTACTATGGCCCCAAATGAGAGAGGAAAGAGGAAATATAAATATTCACATATTCACATTCTGCTCTGCAGGCCCTGATTAGTTTAGCGCAGGACGGACCTCCGAGGGCCAATCTGTAAATCGCCTGTATTAGTTTTGTCTCTGTGGTGTTGGCTCGTACAAACAAGAGCTGGGAATTGTTTTATGAGAATTAAATAGGATTAGAGAAGAGTATACCAGTATGGATTTAAATTGTATTAGTGCTTTGCAGAGATTAACAGCTGCTTTGTTGTGGGAGGGCTAAAGCAAAAGCTTTTCCATGTCCTCTTATGAGTCCAGGATTAGACACATAAACAGATATTAATGTATTCATTAAAAGATAATTACTGCATCAAACAAATTAGTTACTTAACAACATGCAATCCATCTAACAATTCTCTTTTTTAGACAACAAATCTAAACAATATCTCCATCTACAGGTACATCACTTCCCTGGAGACGGGCAGCCAGCCAGTTACCGACATCTTCCACTTTGTTGTTTATGACGGAGACAACAATCGCCTTGACAACCAGATGTTCACCATCACCATCACCTCCACACCCAGACAGCCGCCGGTAGTCACAGTCCGCAACGGCATCAAGGTATTCACACACTTATATACAGCACAGAAACACACACAAGCGCAAAAACCCTACAACACTCTCCCAGGCCCAATTCTAAAATCATCCAAATGTATAAACAATTACAATAGTATGGCTGGGACAGTACATAAATGCAAACTGCTCACTTTTATTTCCCCTCCATTACCCTGCCAGCTCATACGTAAGAGACTGAAATCCTCAAATACCCTTTTTTTTAGTGCAGTTCCCATATTCAGAAACCGTCATTAACTAGACAAATGAAGCAGAGGAAACCATTGCCCACATGTTGTCCCTCAGATCAGACCAACCCTGTAAGTGAAAAATGTACAGTACAGTACATTTACTTAAGTACTGTGCTCGTTTGAAGTGCTTGAACTTTACTTACTTTTTTCTTGTCTCTTTCTACTTCTACTCAGATCAGTCGATTGATCAATAAGTTGGTTGGCAGAAAATAAACGGCAATTATTTTGATAATAGTTTTTTTTTTTCTTTAAAAAATGGGAAGATTTGCTGCTTTTCATTTTAGTAATGTTAACAATTGTAAGTATGTATCAGTAATAATGTTGAGGTGTGGGCTGTGGGTTATTGTAACGCCATTTCTCACTATTTTCACTATTTTTACAAACCAAACCGTTACAGCGAACATTTTTTTTCACTAGTACTTTTTAATACTTTTAAGTACATGTAAATGATTCAAGCACTTTTACATTAATATCATTTCAATACAGACCTTTGACCTGTAAACTGTAGTATTGTTACAGTGTGCTATCAGTACTTTTACTAAAAGATCTGAATAGTTCATCAATCACTTGTTAGTTAATATCTCTGTGCTAAAGGGTTTCTTTTTTAGATGTATCTTTACACATGCATCTTATGAAGGTGAATATGAAAATGCTTCCTCTTAGTTACATTTAATCTTCTAAGCTGAATATTGGACCTTTTCTTTTACCTTCTTGCTCATCAAATATCCATCGGTAACGTATCATCCTTGTTGCATGTTAGATGGAACGTGTTTCTTTTGTAGTTGTAGACAGAAAAAAAAGAAAAAAAAGTCCTTTTAAGTCAGAACAGTCTCAAAATAAAGCTCAGTAGTACTTCTCCAGTGGTACAGAATACCTGTTAACCATTTTGGGAAACTAAAAAAGAACATTGTCAAGGTGGAAGAAACTCTACAAACTTTTTTGCCATTAAAACTTCCTCTTAGGATTTGGAAAAAAGTCTCAGATTTTGTTTTATCATTTCCGTATGGCAAAAAAAGTCTTGACAGTAAAGTTGGAAGTTGAGGTATTCAACAGATAGTCAATAAACCTTTCTGAGTACGTAGGGAAAGTAAAATCCCAAACATGTCTTATGATATCCAAATGTCTGATTATTCAGACCCCAACCTTTTATTTCTGTTACGAAAAACTATCCCTACTACATGTCTACAACACTGTTGTTGTAAAAATGATCTGTAGAGCAAAAAACATCTGGACCAATCGACCAAAAGGACTTATTTTAGTATTTTGTTGTTAAGGTCCAGGCAGGCGGCCGAGTGCAGCTGTCTACCAATCACATCATAGTGTCGGACTTGGACACGCCCAGGAAGGACCTGCTGGTTTGGCTTGTCAGTCGTCCAAAGTATGGCTTCATCGAAAACATCAACAGAGGTGACACCTGTGTGTGTGTGTGTGTGTGTGTG
>NC_045737.1:14009070-14013793 GCF_008692095.1 Etheostoma spectabile
TGTGTGTGTGTGTGTGGTGAGGTTTACAGTTTTAGAGTACAGACATTGTTTCTTTCCTTCTTCATGAGGCTTCAAATCAGAACATGAACCAACAAAACTCTGTAGGCCTTCATATAAGGACAAGTGTCACATTGTTACTTTTCTGTGTATGTATACAGTCACACCTACCTTACCCCAAATCATTTCCACTTTTCTATTCTATTATATATGTCACACTCATACGCACACAATCAGGGGTTGAATTCCTAGCGGTGCCGCTACCATCTGTCACAGCTTGATTTTGTTGTGGATTAGCACCACCAGAAAGCCGGCTACAGATGGAGCCATTGTTGAGCTCCCAATGTTGACTGCATGCTTGCTCAACCGCCACTGTACCTTTTTCTTTCCCTCGGCAGAACTGTTTTGAAGAATGAAAAAGGTGAGATGAGTTGAAAAGTAGCTGATCCCCACTGGGAAAATGTATCATTGTACTGTAAGAACAAAATGGAAGTCAAAACAAAATAAAAGACTTCGATAGAAACACAAATGGTAAAAAGTACTCAAGATTTTTGTAGTAAAGTTTATTATGGATAATATTTAATCTCATATGTAAATGATTAATCATTTTACAGAACGTATTTGGAGTTTCATGATTCACATTTACAGTACAGTCAACCAGATAGCTTTGCACAGGATGTACAAATACAAAACTGCATGGATAGTTTGAAAGCATGTTGAAGCACCAGAGACACAAAATAACACCCCAAATCCCAGATTTGTGATTTTCTTTTCATAATATGGGCACTTTAAAGGGGCATTACTAAATGTTATTGAGTACATCATGGGAAATGTAGATCATGACGTGTGTTTGGGGCTTGACCTTTACTTGAGACTTATGTTGGTTCCAGTGAAAGTCGGAGGCCATTTCCCATTGTACTTTTTGTGGTAGAATTATCTGGAAGCAGCATATAAGTCAGTATATCTCAAGCTCTGTTCACCTGCTAGCTTTTCTCCCAAGCTTTCAACTGCATCTCTTATTGGTCGTTTCATCGTGACATGACCTGAAGTATGATATCATCACTTGTCCGAAGTTTGATATCCTGATTACGTGATCATGACTGAACCAACTCCATGGCAACTGAGCAAACTCCATCAGCTGATGAAGGATGTGAGATGCAGTTGAAAGCCCTGGCAGAAGTTAGAAAGTGGACATAAAGTAAAAACACCCTTTTTAAATCTACAACGTCCCCTCCAGCAGCAGAAGATAACAATATTGAGTTTATATGTAAAGCAGCACTTTTCATTTTTAATAACAGATGTGAAGCCATATTTATATAAATGAGACAAATTTCATGCAAGAAAGAGTTATCTGCAGATGTAATAAAGGATTAATGCATGGAGTCAGATAGTTATATTGTCTGCAGAAGTAGATAAGCAGCTGGCTCCAGTCTTCATTCTCCATGTCCTTGATGGCTGCTGGAGCAGAGGGACAGTCGTTGGTGTTCAGCAGAGTCCGTCGGCAGAGTGAGGCGACTGAATTGCCGATGTCACCGGTGCACAGGGGAGGCTAGCCGGTGTCACCGTCAATGTGTTGCTTTTTTCCCCTCAGCAAAACCAACATGCACAGGTTGTGTGTTGATTTGCAGTTGCACAGGAAACACAGCCGGCATTCAGCCACATGTTGATGTTCTGCATCTGCATGATTACATAACAGAACAAAATATAGAATAGGATACACACATACATACATTTTCTGTATGCATATGGCAAACCACTTCTAGCAAAACATTAGCATTTACAATTGTGTGCAACGAAAAAGACACACATACATAGTATACAGGGACGCACTAAAGACATTCTCTAAAAATAAGAATTTTTATTCAAAAAGTTGGTGCAGAAGTGTTTAAACATTCAAACACATAAAACTGCATTAAAATAAAGAACCTAGCTTAGCAGTGTTAGTTGGTCCATCAATCTGCCCATTACTTGCATCCATACAGTACACAGTCCATATTAGTGAGACATCCGGACACTGACAGGCCAGATGTAGGTTTGCTCTGGATATTAATTGTCCCCATGATGAGCACTGATGCGTTTGGTCAAGATAAGTCAGTCAGTTTTTTTTGTTTGCCTAAAAGTTTGTCTCCGTTTGCTTTACAAGCTGCATATTATAAACGACACAAATCAGTGAACAGCCTCAGGAGCATCTAGTGGGGCTTTAGACGTTTTTATTAAATTATCTATCACTCATTCATTCATTTATTTCATTTCGGCACAATAATTAACATATTGCAGGCGTTTGCGGTCACATAACTAGTTCATTAATTCATGATTGTTATTGTTTAATTGAATTTGGTTACACTGCCGGCTGGAGAACATAATGAAGTTCCTCAGAAAAAATGTAATACAGTTTAATATATTCAACACAAATGTTTTCAGTAAATTATTCCTTTAAAGCAACCGTAAACTTAAAAGTCAGAAATATTTAAAGGTGTGAAAAGCCTTTATTAGATACTTTTTTTTTTTGATTGTAAAATGACATAATTCTTTGATTAATATTACAACATGCTCCCTATGAGCTTAACTTAACACATCTGGGCTTCATGTCACTGAACAGTTTCCATTTTTTCTACTTGAATTTAGTTCCAGAACTTGGGAACAATCTGAGATAGACAGAGATGCCAGCAGCGTGCCTACTCTTTTCCCATTCTGAAATCAGCAGATAACATGTTTGATAACGGATTAAAAAAAAGTGTCCCCACATTTCTCTGGTGGCTGCAGGTGATTGCCTATCCTGATCAGAGATCAGAGTTCAGATAAAAGACTCCCCCCCCCTCACGTTATAACAGTGAGATGATGGAGATGTGATGTGATTTACTGCTGTGCCTGAAACAAACACACAAGTACACACATCGCCTATTCCCTGCAGAGCACTGACTCAGCTCACCGCAGAGTCATCCATCTTCTGTGACAATGACGCTCACACTTTGTCTCAAACTTCAGAGATTTCAAGGTTGATTTTGTACATTCACTGCGACTCTCCTTCAATGCCATGGAGTGCCAGAATTGAAAGGATTGAATGTGTCTCGGTACAGCTATCCTGCATCCAAACTGCCAGACAATTGTGACTAAAGGGAAATAAAGAGGCTGTTTGGGGAAAAGTGACAAGGTTTCCTGACATCCCAGCTGTCAGATGTTATAAGTGATGGACCGGTAACTGGTCGCCTGAGGGCCACATGAGTTTTGTGTTACTCCACGGTAAATGTTGCAGTGTACAAAGTGCGACTGTTATGAGACTACTGTGACTGTAAGGTCTCAGCTGGAGATGTGCTGGAATCGAGAGTTTCATAATAAGCAGTGACAAAGATACTGAACTATGTAAAAGTAGTGATATTTATGGCAAAACAAGAAATAAAATTAACTGTGTTTCTTAAATATCATGGACTTAAGATAAGTGAGTGGGTTCAGTTTATTATTTTTTTAAGAATATTTTTGAGGCATTTTAGGCCTTTATCCGTATAGGATAGCTGAAGACATGAAGGGTGAATGAGTGAGGGGAGACGTCATCCAGCAAAGGGCGGCAGGTCTGTATCGAACCTGCGGCCGCTGCGTTGAGGAGTAAACCTCTCTACATGGGCGCGCGCTCTACAAGGTTTCTCAAAACTGTCTCTCTATTGTCCCAACCACCAGGAGGCTCAGTGGGCGGCTCTCGGGTCATCACCTCCGATGTGCCTTTCTCTGTGGAGGACCTTATGTCTGACTACATCTTCTACGTACAAGACAGCTCGCACAAAGCTCCGGCTGAACAGGACACCTTCAGCTTTTACATCAGCGACGGACACAGCCAGACAGAAGCTTTCAACGTTGAAATTGACATCCAGGTAAGTGGTTCCTTTTCTAACGGGAAGAAAACTTTTAATTCAGGAGATTTCATGACATTTCCTCCTGCACCTCCATCAGTCCCAATTATCACCATGATCCTCCTCCCGTGTTACATAAATTATTCATTGACACTCTGAAACCCCATTATCGTGTTGTCAGTAAAAGTAAGAGCTAAAATTAGAGATCATTAGATGGAGGTCTGGAGTTGTTAGTGAAAGTTAGAAAAGTAAGTAATTTGTCCTTAAATGTTTTGAAATTCCTTAAACATTTGTTTTTTTACTGTATTCTGGAAATTAGATGAACTACATCTGTCCATCATTTCTTGTCATCCTTTTTTACTTATTATCATGACAACTTTTTTTTTTTTAAGGTTATTTTTTTGGGCTTTTCCCTTTATCATTACAGTTGATAGACATGAAAGGGGGAGGTATACGGGGGGATGACACGCAGAAAAGGGCCACAGGTCAGGTTCAAACCCCCCTACAGGGGGCGCACGCTCTTACTGGTCGCGCTAAAGGTCGTCCTCGTTATGACAACTTTTCACCCTGAGGTCCAAAACACATTATTACAGCTGCTCTGTGTCATCAGGAAAAATTTTGAGCTGTTTAAGTTTAGCTGGAACTTTACTGCTTCACACACCAATAATTTAAAAAATGGACCAAAGCACTATTCTTAATCTGCATGTGACAACAACAAAAAAAAAATGTAAACAGCTCTGTCCTCAGACTGACAGCCAAGACACACTCAGCTTCTAAATCAATCACTTAAGCCTGTCTTGAGTTGAATTAATGAGGCTGTCAGTAAGCTGTTAAGTGTGTGTGTGTGTGTGTGTGTGTGTGTGTGTGTGTGTGTGTGTGTGTGT
>NC_045737.1:14013810-14015030 GCF_008692095.1 Etheostoma spectabile
TGTGTGTGTGTGTGTGTGTGTGTGTGTGTGTGTGTGTGCGTGTGTGTGTGTGTATTTGCATGTGAGCTGTTTGCATGCTGTAAGAATTGGGGTGTTTGTGAATGTAGAGGTGGTAGTATAGAGTGTGTTTATAAAAAAACTGACTTAATGTTAAAAAATCCATTTGATTGCAGGAATCTGGGAGTGTTATCTTATGAAGTGTTTTATTTCTCCTCTCTAAGCAGAGTAAAGAGGACAGAGAGCCAGTGGTGGCGGTCAACAGCATTCAAGTGGAGGAAAACTCTGGAGTTGTCATCACTAACTCGTCTCTCAGCGTCCACGACCAGGACACACCGGAGAACGAGATCCTCTTCACCATCGTCAGGAAGCCTTCCTACGGTGAGCACTGGCATACTACTGTGTATAGGCTTACACTCAGTTATTAGGTCTATCTGTCTAAAAAAATAATGCAGTCAAATGCAACAACCCTGCAATAAATCCTGCCTTCATTAAACTGAGAGGAGCTTTGACTTCTAGTCTTCTATCAGTAACATAAAGGGGTTCGACACAATATTAGCAACTCCTCTCAGTATGATGCAACACAATTCAAAATAACCAAAACATTGAATCGACAAAAATGGAACATTAAAATTTTCATGAAGGGAGAATTTATGCCAGGGCTGTTGTATGAGATTGCAATAGTTTTAGCTTTCTGTTCCGGATGATGCAAATTAGCTGCTAGCTACCTCTGGTGGAATTAATTTTAATTGTGCACTGTCCCTGCAAAAATAAACAATAAAATAGAAAAAAAATGAAATAAAGCTGAGATAGAGATGTACACTGCAGAAGTCACAATTCTTCACTAGAGTTTCAGCGGAACTTTAGCGCCACATCCTGGATGAAAGTGTTCATCAAGGTTTTGGTTAGACTTGGGTAAACCCCGCCCACTCTGCCGGCGATTTGTTTTCGCCCTGCAGCTCGGTCTGGAAGCCTGCATTTTTAATTCTTCTGATTCAATTCACAAGTTTGTGGGAACCAATCACAAACTGTATTGTCTACCTGCCGCACTATTTAACACGATGACGATAGAGAAGCGCTCAAGCAGCTTCCTGTTTACATTCAACATAGCGGCGGCCATCGAAGCGCAGAAACCCGTTGATGCCGCTGTCGCTTCTCTGTCACCTGGATCGTTGTTCTGATTGGTTGAAGGACTTTCCGATTGCGTACAGAGTCATTTGAAC
>NC_045737.1:14015040-14017674 GCF_008692095.1 Etheostoma spectabile
GGTCACGCCTCTTGTGCAGAGAAAATACTGGGAGTCTCCCCCAGACCACCAAACACCCCCCACTAAAGAATACACTTGTGAACGTCTCTCTTGGGTCACCTTAACCTACAAGTAGTATCGAAACTTCTCCAGTGAAACGATATAGCAGTATAGCTTAGTCCGTGGAGAGGAACTTTGGATATGGACCAAAGTATGGTGCTGGACTGGTAGCTGGAGAAGTGCCAGTTCACCTCCTGGGCACTGCCAAGGTGCTCTTAAGCAAGGCACCGATCCCACAACTGCTCGGGGCGCATGTCCATTGACAGCTGCATCCCCCTCACTCTGACATCCGTCCATTGTTGTGTGGTGAAGTCAAACGCAGTGTGTTTGATGGAGCTGGCAGTGCAGTGTGCCGAAATGCTACAAAAATGCTCGAAAGTAGGACTCTATTACACGCCTGTGGCATTTGATAAAAACAAATGCATGAAATGCGGAAGAATTAAGATTTCAAATGAAGTACAAATGGTATTGGTATCCCTTTAAGTGTACTGGACTAATATTGTAATTCTTTCAAAGACGTGCAGTATGTTGTCTTTTATTTAATCATGTAGCCTTAAGATGAAAGTCTCTTTTTCACGAGGCAGCATAGAAGTAAAACATTCACTGAGAGACAAGGGCATGTCCTTTCAAATACTTCTAATTGTCATTTGCCCATAAGATGCATATATGTATGTATTTTAGTGTTTTAGTAAAATAATCAATTTTAAACCAACCATTAAGCAGTAATTATGATGCCATAATTATTGATTTAACTAAATTTAACTAACGAAGTGTTTCATTTAAATACATACAGATATAGAATTTTTAGTGCAGGTAAACATTGGAAATTATGCATTTAAACTCACACACATATTCCTATTCACAACACGTATACTATCAGATATTCTGCACACACACGCACACGCACACACCTACACACACACACCACAAACTAATAAACAGCCCAGCAGAGAGTTATGCTGAGGAGTATCCAACATGTTGATAGTAAATTGTTTTGAGCGTGAAATAGATTAACACGTGTACACACACACACACACATAGACACAAACACACACAGACACAGACACAAACACACACACACACGCACGCACGCAAGCACACACATGCTTGTAAACAAATAACTCTCACTTCCGACACCTAAACAGTTTAAAAGAAGACAAACACACCGTTGGTCTGCGGCAGCGCAGCACACTGACTGCAGCCATTCCTCACACGCTCGCTGCACACGACACAATGACACACACTCAAATCAACTGACCTCCAAACACTCTGTTTTCCTGACGTCCCCTCGCCATCCCAAATTGAGTTTTCTCTCCTGCCTGACAAAGCTTGGTAGACTAAAAGAAATTCATTTTTACTGGACAAAATATATCTTTCTTACTCAGCAATATTTTGTCTGACCCAATTTTAGCAAAGTTTACAGAATCAGGAAAAATTCAATGAAGAAAGTGAAGAGCAATAATAAGTGATTTGTCATGCTGGAATACTGTCAAATGAGAGACAAAAAATGTAAATGTTTATGAAAAATACCAACCCCAGAACGAACCAATTAGATTATGTTTTGTTTGAGATGTAGGATACTGACTTTAATAAAGAAAGCCAACCCGTTTTTATGGTTGATTTTATTATATAAAGAAGAAAAAGAAGAAGAAAGTGGCAGTGCAGAATAAATTACCTCACATATTTATGAATATTTTTTGTTTGGAAAGCATTCCCTCTTCAAGTTTCAGCTCATGTCAGCAGAGAAATTTAAGTTTTGATTGTTTCACATGTGAATATAATTAGACAGAAATCTAGTTAGGAGCAAGTCAATGTTTACTTGTTTTACAATGTACTGTCTAGTGTACTGCCTATAATCAATGTGATCAATTCAATACTTTCATTAACCGATGACATGTGATTCTTTCACTACGCATGGACATATTAGGAGCAATATTTCCTCAGGGGTTTAGATGTCAGCTAATATCCAATTTTGTTTCTTGCCTAAATGTATAATATCTCATTTTCTGCCGCTACGGGGTCTCTCAATCAAAACAATAACAAAAGCCATCATCAGGCAATCAAATGTAATGTACCGTTACCTTAAATAAGATGACAGATTTGTCTGGGTTTGAACATTGTTGGAAACACTAGGGATAATGTATATATAACATAGGTCTACTTGTTCACTTGACATTCAAAGGTGAAAAAGTTCCATATTACATCTAAGTAAAAGTGTATCATTTCATGAAATCAATTTTTGGTAACCAGTAGGAGGACGACTGGGATCCACTTTCAAATGTTTGACCATGTCACAATCAAGAGCCTCTGTCCATGAATATCCCTGCTTTTTATTTTAAACTTGTCTAATCTGCACGTTTTTATCATCTGGTGTAGATGAAGATAAATTTCAGATCACAAAACACCTCTACGCACCTGTAGGTAAACATTATTACATTTTTTTCACAACAATGTGAAATCACTGAATTTTTAGTCTCGATAACAGTGCCCAAAAAGCCAGTTCAGCAGATGACAACAATGTCCATTTGGTACTGGCTGGATGTTTTTTTTTTATTAACAATCCTTCCCCCTCCCCCCCCCGCCAGACACCTGCTT
>NC_045737.1:14017684-14023917 GCF_008692095.1 Etheostoma spectabile
TTTAAAACAGCTGCCCCCCCTCCCCTCCCCCGCCCGCAGCCAGTGATACCATTGCCATAAAACCAGCAAGGCTGTGTGTAAGGTGCCAAAGAAATTATTCAGTTTTACTTATATTAAGTCCTGGAGTTAATTTTCAATAAATTATGAATCAACTATTATATAATGTATATAAATAAATATAATAGTGATAGAAACTACAATAACAGAACTGTACAGAATATGCAATGAATTTAATGTCAACATAATGCACATGTATACTGAATAACTGCACTCTATATGCTTCATATAATATATTAAGAATATTTTTTATGAACTCATCACAGATATATTTGTATCAGCATGCATTCTAAAGATAGGTTTGAGGGAATTTAGAAAGTATGTCTCCATTGCAGAGAGCACTGAAGCAAGTTTGTTTTTCAACTGTAAAATGTCCTGATAAGTACACATCTTGGTAAGAATTCTATAATAACAAAAATGTAAGGGATCCTTATTGGAAATGTTTGTGCAAAGGAGCTTTTCAGGAACCAACACAAATCTGTCTCAGTGTCAAAACACAAAACAAAATCACACTGAAAGCTTGCATGGAATGGCTATTTAGATTTATGTGTTCATGTTAAAAGCAAATATCAAGGGATGTGACCAAGTGGCCGAGGGGTTAATGTGCCTCCGTCAAGATCTAATAAAACATTGCGCAAAATATATTGTCATCTGCTCTTTTGTTGTTGAGAGAGAGAGAGATATTGAGAGATTGAGAGAGAGTGTGTGTGTCCTTTCATTATGCTTCAGGATTTAGGCTCAAATCCCATTTAAACCTGGGCTTTGATTTGAGGAAGCGGTTTAATTTAGTGGAATCTAAAAAGTCTCATTAGTTAGTACAAAGACCTTTCCTAACTTTCATGTACTGCATGAAAACATCCAACATCCTGTAAGATAATCACGGTGCTAAACCAGATGCAGTGTGAGGTGCTGCTTTATTCCGCTAACACACACTTATACCCTCTTCAAAATCAAACATTCATTAATTTCTCATTCCCTCAGGCAAAGTCCGCAGGCGGCAGTTTTACTCTCAGCCACTGGAGAACGGCCGGGTCCTCACGCAGGGATCTACCTTCACCTACCAGGACGTCCTCGACCAGTTGCTGGTCTACACACCTGAAACAGTCAGCGGAGGTGCTGATGAAATGGGTTTCACGCTCACTGACGGCATCTATACATACACTGGCCGCCTGGAGTTCACCATGGACGTCAGGAAGCGTGAAGGACCTCGAATGACCGTAAACAGAGGCCTGCAGCTCCCAGCTGGTAAGAGGGGAGGCAGAAGGGTACTATTAGCACTTTATGTTGATACAAACAAGGTCTCAGCAGAGTTTGAAAAAAGTGTGAGAAAAGTCTTAAATTAAGCATTCAAGATAAAGACACTGGGTTATCTGAATTCTTTCAGGATCTTCGTCTAAGATCACAGAGCAGAATTTGAAGGGCACAGACATCGACTCAGACAGCCTGAAGCTCAGGTACGTCCTGACCAAAGACCCTCCGGCCGGAAAACTCCAGCTCAGCAAGAGTGACCGAGTAGAGAAGATTTCTGTCAAAGGTCCCGTTCAGAGCTTCACTCAAGAGGACGTCAACAAAGGTATTTCTATTATTGTTGTTTTTTGCCTTTTTCCTAGTGTTAAGCTCCACACTCTTCCCTGTTCTATTTGTACAGATGTGACGATAATAGAAGTCTTTCTTTTTATCTTCTGTAATTCTGCAGAAGTCTTTGCTATGTTCCGAAGAAATATAGTCAGAAAGTGTTTAGTTGTTATTGTTGAAGTGACGAGAAATGTTCTGACAGAGAGTTATTTGAGAAGCAATAGATATTTGTCATAAACGTATACAAATTCTACAGCTTGGTGGTCAAGAAAATAAATCCCGGCATGCTTAGTTTAGTCACTGATTTTCTCAAATTTGACCTCTAAACCTCCTGTGATGAGAACTGGGATTTGGCGTATTTAACGATCTAGATTGATAAATAAGAGATTAAAAAAAGCTGTCTAAGGGATATTGCTACTTAATTCAAAAGGTGGGAAAAAGATTCTTGAAGAGATTGTAAATTAACACGTTTTTAACTTGACTATTGAAATGCTGTTATTTTTCCCTAGCAGTCAATGTTAAAGTATGCAAGGAGCTGAAACACAACAGTAAGTTACCACTGAGTGTGTGTCCCTGTCTTGCAGGCCTGCTGCAGTACACCCACGAGAAAGGGGAGAAGGGAGGCAGCCTGTCTTTCAAGTTCAACCTGCTTGATTCCGAGGGCAACAAACTGATCGACCAGTCCTTCTTCATCAGTGTTCTCGGTAGGGTTTCCTCCATCCCCAGTTACCTGCAGCAATCAAACAGGCTGAAGTGTTCCTTCATTTAGTGAAGAGAGAAGAAAGCAATCACAATAGATTCCTCCCTTTGTCCTGCATGCTACCACAGAACCTTGGACACATCCTGAATATGAATTGTGTAGAGCCACTGTTAACTGTTGAAAAATGGTATAGATAAATACATACTTTATTTTTTTTAGAAAATGTCGGGGCAAAAGAAGTGCAAATTTAGTCCACTGTATCATTAAACCTTAGTGTCTCTCAATCAACTGGATAGTTTCTTGTTGCTTGTGATGGCTAAAAACACCCAAGCTTTATTTTTCCACTCACTTCCTTCTGGGGACTCGGCCAAACTGCTGCAGCGGTTCAGCAGTTAAAATCCAGACTTCTAATGAAGCTACTGGAGACTGAAGGATTGTCTGTCCATCACGGTTCAACAGCGTCCTGATTTGATCATATCTTGTCCAGCTCACGTTTTTTTCTTGTTCTTTATTATTCCTGCACTTTTTCCACTTTTTTGCTCTCTTCTGCTCTCCCAGATGTGACTACAGTGAAGCTCTCTGTTCATATATCTCTTTCCACCACAATGCCCTTTGATTACTTCTCTGCCCTTCTCTCAATCTTTTCTCATCCGTTTGTCCAAATCTCTTAAACCTGTATACCATATATATCACTCTATCACACCTCCTGATGTGCTTAGCTCACTTTTTTTTCCCGTCGCCCAACTATTTACTGGTTTCGTACTTATTGTATCATTTTTTCCAGGACCATAATACACCCCTCTCCTCTTCCTCTCTTCTCTCTTCTCCCTCTCCAAATCAGTCTGTTTCTTGAGCATGAGAAATAGGCTCTGAATAGTTTTATCTCATTTTGGATGAATTGTTTTTATAAACTCGGGAGAGGCCACCGTGCTTTTACTAATAAATCTTTACCTGGAGGGTTTCTTTTTCTTTCCTTTCATGATTTTCCTCCGCTCCTCCTTTACCATGACTAATCGTCTTCTTCTCTCCCCCCAGAGGACCGTCTACCTCCCTCTGTGGTGGTGAACAAAGGCCTGGTGCTCGATGAAAACTCAGTGAAGAAGCTGACCACGCTGCAGCTGTCGGCCAGCGACCAAGACAGCGAACCGGGCGAGCTCATCTACCGCATCACCAAACAGATGAGCCTGGGTCACTTGGAGCACGCCATTAGCCCAGGTACCAACAGAATCTAGGTTTCTGGTTTTGGAACTCAGTTACCTATTTATAAGGTCCTCCCTATGATGGAACATATTAACAGGTGACTATCTGTCAAATCTGAGTTTTCTGTTGCACAGCTAAAACAACCTTTGAACGTACACATGTTCCACCAGAACAAGCTCCTTATTGAGGCTATTTTGTAGAGGCACTGTTGTTCCACCAGCGCTTAGCACCACCCTAGGCAATTGTGATTGGTTTAAAGAAATGCCCATAAACCAGAGCACGTTTTTATCCTATCCCAGAATGTTGTGTGGACCAGCAATGTGAGACGTTACCATGTGCAGTACATGTACATCTCCATACCATTTTTTGAGTTGTTAGTATAATTGCAGAAAAATAAACTTGCTGTCTATGTCTGTCAAGCGCCACCAGCCTCCAAACTCCATTTGGCAGAGTTTGAGTTCTGGTAACTGTAGAGTAGGTATCTAATTTGTGAAACATATCTTTATATGTAATAAGTAATGACATTAGTTCCACTGCTACACATTGTTAATGCACGTAAAGGCTAGTAGGTGTAGAATTTTTGAATTTGAAACACTGGCGCCCCCCAAGAGGATAGTAGATTATCTTAGTAAAATATAAAATTCAGTGAAATTGCACTTAGTCTACTTTACTGGTTTCCATAATAAGATCCCAAGATAAGATTCTGGGACAAAGTATAGGGTTTGAGGAGGTCTGATAAGTACTGGGTGGGGTGAG
This sequence comes from Etheostoma spectabile, assembly GCF_008692095.1. Lineage (NCBI taxonomy): Eukaryota > Metazoa > Chordata > Actinopteri > Perciformes > Percidae > Etheostoma > Etheostoma spectabile. The sequence continues at coordinate 14,021,973 of NC_045737.1, forward strand.
GCCATGAAGTGATCTGTAGGTGAGGAGGAGGATTTTGTATGAAATACAGGACTTGACCGGGATCCAGTGAAGGTGAATGAAGGTGGGGTTGATGTGCTGCCAGGGCTTGGTGTGGGTGAGACATAACATTTATACTGGCAGTGAGCATTTGAAAGAAGTGCTTCTCAAAAACTGCACAAACACATCTAACAAGCTCAAGAGCAACATTATTATGTACCACAAGAAAGGCCTAATAGTGCTGTGTACTGTATATTGAGTAAAATGTATCTCTCATACTTAATCCACTGAAAATGCTACAGCATGCATTACTTGAGAGCATCAGAGAAAATAATGTTTTTTTTATTTTTTTTGTTTTATTACCGTTGAAAACAAATATGAATGTTATGTTATTTCTAAGTATTCTAAGGCTTACAGAAAATGCTCAGAATGTTCACAACATTGAATGTTGAATATTGGCTGTGTGGGGGTGTGTGGGGGGGTGGAAGTGGAATTTACAGAAAGATTTATTCTGTCTTTGATAACTCTACTCACACACACACGCACACACACACACACACACACACACACACACACTCACAATTCCCTTTCAGTATATTCCAAAACTCTTGAAATACAACAACCTTTTATCAGAATCAGTTTTTTTCCACAAGGAATTTAAAAATTGTTTTAGAGTGTGTCATCTTAAACTGTATTTATGCACACAAAAAAAGGAAAACAAACAAAATGATGCATCTTCCAGCCACAAAGAGCTGATTATTCACTTCTGTGCTAATGAGCAATCCTTTCCCCAGCTGAATGGATTCCACACATCGCTGAAGGCCCTCGCAGCATGCTAATTAGGTAGATGTTAACACACTCTCCGATCTTCGAGCTTCAGTTCAACTCAGAGCCACAGAGCAACTCTGGATAATTACCGCTATGGCCATTCAGCCAGACCGTCATTCCATGCTAACACGCATAGCTAGCTCCCTGCTCCTGTGGGATAGCTTGTCAGCCTACAAGGAATGTCAAGGTAACAGCACGGAGAGATGAATGCCCACGTTCAAAGCCAAAGTCTTCAAAAGGCTTATTAACTTACTGAGGTTATGACACCGCTCTGGTGGAGCGTTTGTCAAAAAGACACCTGCCGCACAAATCAATGATGACTGTAACTCACTGCCTAGCCTCAAATTCCTTTTGTGTTTACTGCAACTGCTGTTAGAGACAAGTCTGGGGGTAAGACTTTAGGCTCAGACTTTCACAAAGGTATGAAAGAGTAGAGAGCACAGATGCACATGCCAAGGAAAAGATGAAGTTCAGCCTGTCATGAATTTTATGTCAGGACTTCAGTGTTCCTGCAGCAGTTCAGCAGTGGCATTTTCCTGCCACATCACTCCTTAGAAACTGTTGTCAGCAACTCCACCAATCAGAAGTAATGTAGAATTACTTTCAGTGCTTTCAAAAGGAAGTATACACAGTCAGAGGTAGTGTGGCATTGCCAGTCTTTCCTCCACAGCGCTTTAGAAGTTGGTCTGTCTAGTCCACACAGCAATCCCGGGATGGGAGAAAAACATGCTCTGGTTAACTGGCATTTCTTTAAACCAGTCAGAATCGCAGGACAGAGCCACGCACGGTGCCGCTGCAAAATAACCTCAGGAAGGAACTTGTTTTGGCGGAACATGTGTAAGTTCAAAGGTTGGTTTAGTTGTGCAACAGAAAACTCAGATTTGATAGATAGTCTATCTAGCTGTCTGGATTTACCCTGCAGAGATCTGGGGAGCAGATAACCGTAGTCCTTATAATTCCACCAGAGTTTAAAATGCTTACACAAAGAAAGAGGAAGGTGACGGACATCCGGCTGAAAAGAGGGAGATCCAGCGGTATCTCCGGCGGCACCAGAGCAATCCTGGAAGGGGAATGACGTGGATATAATAATAATAATAATAATAAATTTAATTTATAATGC
>NC_045737.1:14023927-14032416 GCF_008692095.1 Etheostoma spectabile
TATTTGCAAAAATCTCAAAGTGCTACATGGTAAAAAAGTAAGGATATAGACTAAGTCAGAGGAAATTATTAGGAATTATTATTATTATTAAATTACATTCGTTTTGCTGGCTGTGTAGAAGTCCAAGCATTTGGCCTGCTTATTGTCAAGTATCATTTTGTATGTGGTCATGAAGGAAGGAAAAAAATAACAATTTAAATCAGTTTGAAAAAAAAAAAAACATCATGCCAATTGGTTCTGCAAGACCAGAATACAAAAGAAACTGTCCTCACTCATAGAACTTTGAATCATTTACAAGGAGTCACTCCTGACCAGCTCTGCTCTGTATTATGAATTATGTCCCAATGTCATACTACATTCTGAAGATGCACAATCTATACCATATGTTAATATTTATAGGTTACTTTTTTGCAGTTTGCATACAGAAATCCACATAGTTTGACCATTTAATACTAAGAGGAAATGGTGCAAAACATGCGCCATCAGACGTCAATCCTGCTGAGACTTTAAAATGTCACTGCCAATGATAATGCCATAGAAAGCATAATGGTTGTTCAATCTGTGTGAAATTAAATTGTACAGCTCTAAACCTATTGACTTGCCTATTGAGCATGGTACGTTTTTTTTCTTTCTCTAATCTATTTTTTCTAGTAAGTATTGAAGAAATAACCCTGAAAGCCTTTTTCATGATGCTCATATCATGGAATTAAATCAGATTTGCACACACAGCATTCAGTCTATGTTTATACTTCTGGAAATCAACCTCTTCTCGGTTATTTTCTGTCGAGACAAATGGAAAAAACATTTCCATTTAATGTGATGGGGCAAATAAGCAGGTATTTTCATCTCTGACTGAGAATATTGCCTCTGTCTCCCTGTGTGCCTGTCCTGATTACGATGATGTATAACCTTCCAGCTGGGGAATAGATGACACAAGCTAGGAGGACCACAGACTTCAGCGTGTTTCCCTTTGTCATAAGTTGACGTGAAGAAGATTGATGTTGAAAATGCTCATTTTCCATTTCCTTAAGGCCGTTGGTTCCTTAATGCCCCCCTTTTTTATTATTTGACCTGCCTCATTGTCTGAGGGGAATAACTTTGCAGTGAAGTGATTACCTTCACATCAAAGCCACTGGTGACAGGAGAGGTCCATTTATAGATGATTGACTATCCCTTCATACAGTGACAGGCCTGTAACAAACAGTGACAGCCTAATTTAAAATATTTAAATATCAGTTAGTGGTAAAATGCTGTTACCTGTGAATTATAGGACTCGCATGCTCTCATATGCAGACATAAATACCTTTATACCCCCATCTGGTATTAATAAAGCAATTTATATGATAACATTTTTGATTTGTTAAACTGTCTGCTGTAAAAAAAACAAATCAAAGATGGAAATGGTAGAAAATTGACACTTTTGCTGAACTTCTGCTCATTCTCTCCCCAGCATGCACCATATATAACTAATTAATGTCAGTGTCACACACTGAATATATCACACATAACCATAATTACATTTCAGTATCACACAAAGAACTCCATTGGCGCCTTTCTAAAAGTTTTTATAAGTGTCTTTAAGCAGCCAGATATGACAAATCAACAGAAATTGAAAATGTGTTTTTTTTGGACAATTACCTTTAATTTTACACAGAGTTGTGTTTGATCGCTGCAATCAAACTTGATTGAGTTTCCCAGTGAGATTGTATCCATGAAGGCTTCAGAGAGTAAAACAGAGCTGGAGTTAGTTTAGTTAGTAAAATAACAAAAGCCAACTAAGAAAAGAGAAAATGAACTCGGTGTGTGCTCTGAGAAAAAATGGAAAGGGAGGCGGGGGGGACTGTCAGATTGTCATACTGATAAAATAGGTAGAAAACAACAAAATGCATAATTAAGTAACGCAAAGTGAGTGTGACAGCATGTGTTGCCACAAGAGTAGTAAGTGCATTTCTTTTTTAATTAGGATTGTTCCAGCTCAACTAATACCTATTCTTCTTCTCTCTCTCTCTCCAGGCACCAGAATCAGCACGTTCACCCAGGCCGACCTGGCATCACGTAGCATCCAGTACGTCCACACCAGTGAAGAAGAGAAGCATGCTGACCAGTTCTCCTTTACCGTGTCCGACGGAACAAATGAGGTGAATAAGGCGAGCAACACTCTAAAGAACAAAAAGGACTTTGAAGACCTGTTAGGGGTGCTGTGGTTCAGTTGGGTTCAACATCATGGGAGCTCTAAATGGTACCTTGAAGACTTAAGTCTGGGACATGCTGGCCCTGTTTACACTTGCGTTGCGTTCAGGTGATCCGATCAGATTTCTTTACTGCCTACGTCACTTCCACTAGAAGGTCAAAGGGCCCAGCACAGAATTTTTATGTCCACACTCTCAACAGTCACGTTAGTGTTTGTGTCAGTATATTATTTTAGTAAAGGGGAAAACCTCTTGTTCCCCAAGAGCAAGAGAGTGTCTCAGTAGATAATTTTCCTTTCATTCTTGTTTGTTTTTGTGGCAATATTCAAATATATTATTTCACTAAGACCATGTTGAAGACAGCTGTTCTCAAGGCTATAGGATATTGATCCGCTACAGCAAAAAATACTGTAGCTCTTTTGTCTTTAAGAGTTACATAAGTCTAAGTGTTAGACATCCCTCATCACATAATCAAAAGTGTGGGATAAGACAACTCTGTTCAGTTCTGAAGAGGCAGACGGACATGTGCGTAATTCGTGCTTGAGCCTCTTTTAACAAAAACAAACCCCACTTGGCACGTCGACGTCTCTCACTCTGCGTGTTCTCATGATAATGAAATAAAGACAGACAGTGTTCCTGCTTCATATAAAAGATCTTTCAGAATGCTTTGTCCTTGGTTTTTTTTTTGTCTTGAGACCAACCTTTCAAGCCTGAAATAGTGAAACAAGGCCAGTAAAGGTCCCCCCCTCCCGTTTGGCTCATACATAAATCTGCCTTGCTAATCCAGACTAATGAGGACCACAAGGACTTGAGTAAACATGTGAAAAAGGTCATTTGGCCTTCACGCCTGGCTGACTGCAGTGTGTGGCTTTTGTGGACACTGTAGTGGTTAGTGTTTGGGAAGTGGTTTGGTGCTCTTTTCTCTCCATGGGTGGCCTGTTCAATTTTCTGTTAGAAAAGCACGGCATATTAATAACCAAGTGTTCTGCATTAAAGACGAGTTTTATTGCATTTTAAAGTGTTACTAAAGCAGAATATTTATTCTTGTTATTGGTGAGATGAGATTGCTCAAGGGCATAGAGTTTCTGTAATAACTGCGTGTTTGTGCTATTTGGGTTAAGTCATCTGGGTTTTTACAGTGTGTCAAATTTCCGGCTGAAAGTGACTGCATATAGTTTCTCGCTTAACTGAAACCTATACATTTGTCAGCAAATTTTCATTTTATTGATTCAGCGATACCAACATCTTTGCTCTCAGTGCAGTACTGTTAATTGAAAAAAACATTGTGTATCCTCGGTGTCCTGTGTGAAAGCCATGTGACTCCAAAACATTTTTGTTTTCAGATAATACAATGGGCTTCAAAGATAGGTTCTCATTTTTTCAAGTCAGTCTTGGAGTAATTCACACATGCCTATAAGTATATTGAAAGAGTTATCGGCCTCTGTAATCGTTCCTCTTGCTCATACTGGCTTTCTGTGCAAAAATGCATTCACCTGAAGTTAATATGAGGCTTCAGCAGTGCGAACACAAATGAAGTGGGTATCCACTCTTTACATATGGTACATTTGGGTATGTCAGTATTGTTTTAATAACTTGAAAAATGGTTTGTAGGCCTACTGTGTTTAAGAAGTAGGAGTAAAGAAACACTAAATTCTTTAGTTTAAATAAACATAAGCAAGTCACCAAATTTGGAAATACATAGTTGTCATCACTCTGTAACAAATATAATCCTAAACTGAAGTCGTTGATGCACAAGACATATTTACCAGTGAATACAATTAGTGATGTTGACTTAGAAAGATGGAAAAAACAGATTAAAGAATCTTAAAGAACATTAAAGAATTGAAAGGAACCCGAAAATACCTGTAGTGATAACTGTTTACAAAACAGAAATGGCGTCATATTGTCCTGTACATGTTGTCTCCAGGTTGCCCAGACTTTCTACATTACCATCAAGCCAGTGGACGACTCCCTGCCTCTGCTTCAGGTTCCTGGCATGAGGGTCCAAGAGGGAGTGAGGAAGACCATCACTGAGTTTGAGCTTAAAGCCACTGATGCAGACACTGAGGTAGGACGCTTAAAAACCTGAAAATCTTCAGCAACTCTCATTATTTATTTTACTAGTTTAGAAAAGAGCAGGACCTCCAAATAATAGTTGTTGATCAGCAGCTAACCTGGTCAAACTGAGCTGTGTAAGCTGTTGTTAAGGAAGCCGGCTGTTCTCTACAGCTTTATTTTTTTCTGTCAACCGCATCACAAAAAAGATTTCCTCCGCCAGCCCCAGACACGCTTACACTGTTAATCCTATCAATATGCCATCTTCAGCGCACTCCAGGAGTTCTTTTGTGATAATTGGGATTTCCCATTTGTTGTGTGCATCTACTTTCTCCGAATAACAATTACTACTTCTATTGCAATTTCATTGCCTTCATTACACAGGATGTCTTTTAAAAGCCAGGAAGGAGCTTAAGTATTCAGCCGTGGGTTGTTAAAATTGCAAAGTCATAATAATAAACCATATTTATAGGGAAGTAAACGGTAGATTTTGAAAAAGAAAAAGAAAAAAGAAACCCCCCACTGTTTCTGTGTTTTCACTGAACAAACAACGGCACTCAAAATTGCCTTTTACCAGAACATCCTCACCACTCACTCATAACTCTTATCTCTCCCTTCCCTTTGTCCAGGCGGAGTCCATTGTCTTTACCGTTGTCCAGGCTCCTCGTCATGGCACCATCGAGCGCACAAGCAACGGCCAGCACTACCGGCAGACGAGCAGCTTCACCATGGACGACATCTACCAGAACCGCATAAGCTACAACCACGACGGCTCCAACTCACAAAAGGACCGCTTCACCTTCAATGTGGCCGATGGCACCAACCTGCTTTTCGTGGTGGAGGAGGGCAGCAAGGAGGTGTGTGTGAATGTGTGTTTGTGTGTGTGAGTGTGTGTGTGTGTGTGTGTGTGTGTGTGTTGGGGGGAGGGAGGATGTACTGACATTTTTACGACAGCAGGAAGGCTAAATTCGCTGTTAGATAGCGTGTTGGTGTGCGTGTGAGGAGGCTTCTTGACATATTTATTACATTTATTAATGGAGTTAGGGCGTGTGTGTGTGGGGGGGGGGGGGGGGAGTCACAGCTCTGACCTTTTAATGACAAGAGGGGTGAATCAGCACTTTGTGTATGTTCTGTTGTTCTTATAACTTTGTGAGGACCTAGTTAAGTTATTGATCTGGAGAGTGACACGTTTGAAAAGACAGTGTTTGGCAGAGTGAGGACATGTTGGAAAGTGTGCACATATTTTTGTAAAATTAAGAAGATGTTTGGAAGGCGAGGTTTTTTTTTTGAATGCTCACAAAGTCAGATTATTTAATTTGAGGCATGTTTGGACACAATTTAAAGAATATCAAAAAATACAGAAAGATCTAAAAACACTGCTCTATGTACCGGAATGTTTGTAATTTTTTTACCTAATAATCATCTCGCAATCCCTTAGATTCATCTTGCCAATCCTGTTTTTTTGGGTCTAGAATTCAATAAATGAGGGTCCTTACAAGTATAGAAGTACAGTACAAACGTGTGTGTGTGTGGTAGTGTGTGTGTGTGTGTTGTGTGTGCTGTGTTTGTTGTGTCGGTTGTATGTGTGTGTGTGTGTGTGTGTGTGTGTGTGTGTGTGTGTGTGTGTGTGTGTGCGCGTGTTGTTAATGTCAGCTTTATGGTGGCAGTTATGAGCAAGCCTCAGGGTGAATAGACTTGTGCGCTTGTCAATTTAGCCGTCCCTCTCAGCCGTCCTCCACCACCTGTCACTACAAATAGTCCAAATGATTAAACTGAATGACAGCAGGCAGGTATTGATAGATATCCCTGATGACACACACAGACACATAATCATGAGGCTTGTGTTAATTATCTTTTGACCGCCTGGGGACATTAGGCTCAATGGTCAGACGTGTTCTGCAGCCCAGAAGACGGTTCGAAGCATTACTGCTGCCAATGGTTGAGGTGAATTTGCTCCCACCGGAGCTTTCCTTTGATTAAATAATGCATGAGCTTCTATAATACCTTTTGGATGAATGCATCCTTCAAATGGCAAGTGTCAAAGTTGGCCTTTGCAGCATCTGTGTGATGACAGGCTGCTCTTTCTGTTTTCTCTTTTACACCTCGGACATAATGCGGTAATGTTGGAGTAGTTTATCTGATTCAGTCATCACAACTTGAAGAGGGACAAATCAATAAAGTAATAGCCAGCTGCACTTGTTTTTTTTCACTATGATGCTCAACCTGTACTTTATCCAGTTCATGAGAATCCATTTTCTCGTTCTGAATACAAAGTTATACCAACTTTTGTCAGTGGGAAGTAGTTCAAGTGTAGGCTGTACAGGTTTCTGCAACCAGATGTTGCATCACAAATAAAACTGGATTCTATTGTATTGGGATTTAGGCAGTAATCTGAGGGACAGATATCTAAAAAAAAATCTCAACATACTTGTTGGGTATAAAAAAGGCTTAAGCAGTTAAATTCTGATTGTCCATTCAAATGTCAAAAAATGTCTTCAAACATTTGTGTGTCAACCTACCTGTTTTCCAGATCGTGACGGCTGCTCCACAGAAGTTCAAGATCGATATCCTGCCAGTTGACGATGGCACGCCGCGTATCGTCACCAACCTGGGACTGCAGTGGCTCGAGTACATGGACAACAAGGTACACGTCTTCCTCTTCACAAATGTCTGCAGAAGCCGCCCGGGTAGCTCCCCTGGTAGAGCGCACGCCTATATATAGAGGTTTAACCCTTGATGCAGCAGCCGCAGGTTTGATTTTGACCTGTGGCCCTTTGCTGCATGTCATTCCCCCTCTCTTTCCCTTTTCATATCTTTACCTGTCCTGTTGATATAAAGGCCTAAAAAATGCCCCAAAAGTAATCTAAATAGCCGAAAAAGGGAAAAATTGACCCAGTGATGGAGATCAACTTTCTAATTACCCCTTTCAGATTGCCATTGTTTTTGGTTTTCCAGTAGAAGACTAGTTTCACTGGACACTTTACTGTACACACAAAAAGGTGTGAATGTGCAGGTGCCTGGGTTGTTGCAGAGTGGTCTTTAGGCTCAACAGACTCCTTAACATGATAAGACATGCAGTTTTCAAGAAGTGACTTGATTGTGCTTACAGCTTTGTGCTTTTTCATCCAATCACAGTGACATAGACATATTAAACTTGTCTTTGTAACTGGCAGGCCTGCAAATAGAATCTCTATCACTGTTTGCTCACAATGTGTAATTTACTTGCTCCCCCTGCTGGATAAAACACCTCAACACAACGCAACCACCTGTTTCTATAGCAGATGTTCTAAAAATGTCACTTGAGAGTCAAATTGGCCTTGCTAGAGAAAATAACACTGAGTCTAAATGTAGCAGAACAGACTATTTCAGTCATTTCTGTTAAACGTCCATCAGGCCACCAACCTGATCAGCAAGAAGGATCTGCTGACCATGGATCCAGACACAGATGACGGACAGCTGGTTTACGAAATCACAACAGAGCCAAAGCATGGCTTCCTGGAGAGCAAGCTGAAACCTGGCAACCCCATCACAACCTTCACACAAGGTACACTGTTTGTTTTCAGGCCCTAATGTTAAATTTTTACAGCAGATACATATTATTGTTGCACATAGAAATATATGGAATTCCTTTTATTTTTTTACTTTTTGCCAAAAAAAAGCTATCAATACTTTTATATCAGCTATTTTATGTTATTTGTAATTAAAATAAAGAGATATTTTTGAATGTTTTGGCTTGAGAACACTCATTAGTAATGTAAGGTTTTCATAATTGTTATTACAACATCAATTGGCCTTTCACCGCTACTATTTAGCAGTTGTTTGTAATACTTTTGGCGTGTGATTCTTTAAAATTAAGCCATATCTGCTCGTGTTCCCTAATGGCAAGCTCTGGTCTTTTTTCTTCTAAAATGATTTAATTTGGAGTATTTTAAATGTAGTATCAAACATTTCAAAAGAGACAAAAGTGAAAGTCAGAAGAAATATATTTTTGAATGTAGATTTGGATTTACCGTCTTATCCTTAAATCATTTTATGACCCCTTATCCAGGTTGATGTTACATCGCTGTCCTTTCCTGTTCATTCTTTTTTTTTAGCTAATTCATGGTGTTATATAACACTTCACACCAATTTGAAAGTAGAGGTGGAGGGTTAAGCAGTTACTTAACACAGGGAAGTTTTGAATTTGGACTCCACTAAATTCCACGTTAGAGGTAAAGAACATAAGGAAAGGACGCAAACCTGACC
>NC_045737.1:14032426-14038431 GCF_008692095.1 Etheostoma spectabile
CCCTCTGCCTGTACACTCTCTGTCTCTTCTTTTTTGAAAGTTTTGTTCAAGGGCACCTCAGCAGCCATGGGAGTTTTTTTCTTCCAGTTTGACTTTGCCCAGTTTGTTTCCCAGCAAAGTGCAGTTTGAATGTGCTGTGTTCTCACCATGAGCCTGCTTATCTCCACCTCTAGGCTGCAGCAAGGGATCAATGTCAGCGTGTTTTTGTGAAATGTTGATCCTCTGGGCTGGAGTGCAGTAGCAAACACTCACTTGGATGTGTTGCATTGGAGCTTGTAATCATAATTTCCTAAATGATTGAATAATCAAATAAATGATTACCCTAAAAGAGAAGACGTGAATAAAGTGGGTGATACCAAACTGTCTGTCAACATGATCCCAACTCTCATATTCTGCCATATTTATTTTAATTTATAAGTAATTAATTTAATTAATTTAATTTATAATTAGAATACATATGGCAGGATATGAGATATATTCTTGCACTCAATGTTTTGAGAAGTTCTTATATTACAGCATACATTCTTTAGCCTGTGTGGTGTAGTACTATTTTCTGTTCTTGCTGTTCATTCTGAACTTCCTGAAGGTCACTTAAACCTCTTTCTAGCAAAGAGACTTTAACCATACTTTTGGCGTTCAGCCCTTAATTACAAAGTAATTTCTTTTCTCTGAACTCCTCTGGAAGGTAGAGTATAAATGAGCAGAAATTGTAAGCCAATAATGGCTTTCATCTTCATTTTCAACTTTTATTTATTCCTCTCGTAATGGAAAAAGGCCACAGGCTGCAAATGATATGGAATGATTATTTCACAGAGAATTCATTCTTTACAAAGATTTTTACGATTAAGATTCAACCCCTGTAGGAAGAGGTTTTTTTTAGTTCCCTCTTCCTCACAGTCAGGTCAGAGTGACATTGCTGGGTAAAGATCAGGGCTAATTTTGCTATACTAGGATAATTTTTAAAATATAGTTCTTCCTGTCAACGAGCTGTTGCAATGCTTGGAACATTATTTTACAAATATACTGTATCTATTTACATTCTGCAATAAAGGGATGATATAGGATGTTGTGTTTACATCCCTTTTGTGACATGAAAATAATGTAAAAGATGAGAAGAAAGAGTGAAGTAAAGGAATTAAATGTTTGATCATTATTAATCTGACCTTGTTCCTCATTAGCTGATGTCAACCTGGGTCTGATCCGCTACGTGTTGCATCAGGAGAACGTTCAAGAAACCATGGACAACTTCAAGTTCCTGGTCAAAGATAGCAAACCAAATGTGGTCAACGACAACGTCTTTCACATCCAGTGGTCACTCATCAGCTTTGAGCACAAAAGGTCTGTATCATGTGTGTGGCGTTTACCAAGACCAACACCCATTCGTTCAGTGTTTGGGAATTTACTCAGAGAAGGTTGTTACGTAAAACTTCCTGAAATGGAATTACTTTATCCAGAAACTCATTGCATTGTTATCCAAAAGTCATACCAGTCAGTATCTGTCCCGCTTCCTTAATTAAAATAACCGGGGTGCCTGCGTAGCTCATCTGGTAGAGGGTGCGCCCCATGTACAGAGACTCAGTCCCCACCGCATTGCCCACGGGTTCGATTTTGCACTGCGGCCATTTGCTGCATGTCATTCCCCCTCTGGCTCCTTTTCATGTCTAGGCAGTCCTCTCAAATAAAGGCCTAAAATGCCAAAAAGAAATAAAAAATGAAATAACCTCTCACTTCATGTGATGGATTCACAGCTACAATGTGAGTGAGAAGGCCGGCACGGTGGCGGTGACAGTGAAGCGAACAGGTAACCTCAACCAGTACGCCGTCGTGCTCTGCCGCACAGAACAGGGCAGCGCCACCTCCACCAGCAGCGTGGGATCCCGACCAGGCCAGCAGGACTATGTGGAATATGCTGGACAGGTAAGAGAACTGGTATTTATTTATTTTCATTGCTGTTTAGGAAATATTAAAACAACAATATGTCAAAGCTTCAGCCTTCTTCTACAACTGGCTTTCAATTGAGCATATGGATATAACGTTGGTGTATAAATTCAATAACTGACAGCAAAATAATGACGTATCAATAACTTGGGAATTAAAGTTCGAAAGACTAATTTAAAGTTATGTTTATCCTTTTGTAATCTCTACAGCCCAATCATTTGTCTTGAGAACAAACATTCCATGAAGAAATAAGCACTTTGTGTTTTAAGTTATTAAAATATTAAGGTCAGAAGTGTTTCACCTCTAGATGATACTGTTTTTTTATTTGTGCCACCTTGATGTTGTTGCTGATGCTGATCTTAAAAAAAAGTGTCTCCTATCCGCTGTCCTTCATTGTCTCTGTGTCCAATCATAACCCAATATACATATTGACCATTATCATGTTAATGAACAGGTGCAGTTTGATGAGCGTGAGGACACCAAGGTGTGCACCATCGTCATCAACGACGACACAGTGTTTGAGGGAACTGAGAGCTTCCACGTGGAGCTGAGCATGCCTGTGTACGCGCTTCTGGGCGGCAACACGCGCGCCATTGTCAACATCAACGACACTGAGGACGAACCCACTCTGCAGTTTGATAAGAAGACATACCATGTCAACGAGAGCACCGGCTTCATCCACGCCCCCGTTGAGAGAAAAGGTAGAGAACACTCCGCAAACTGCAACATCTCTGTTAACTTCTTTGACTATTAACCACTTCATTTCCCACTTTTTATTTAAATGAAAGCTACCTACATGTTTGCAAATATGTTCTGTTTCTGCTTATTGCAGCACTTCTTTAAGGCCGTTTGAGGCTTACACTAAGTGACGTATTCACACCCGTACTCCAGTTAAAATATTTGAGGCAACAAAATGAATGGACAGCCTGCATGAGTGTGAAGCAGGTCGCCTTTTAATGTCAGATGCCAAATGGTGTTAAAGACAGTATTCATCATGATCAAGTAATCGATCGACAGAAAATCGATCTGCAAGAAATATAAAAAACAACAAAAAAACACCAATTAGCAGGTTCTATTATGTTTTGGGGTTTTACCAGGACATTTTAAATTAAGGCAAAAAAATACCAACCAAACTTTTTATGGTTCCACATAAATCCAAGCAATGTCTATATTTGGGCACAGAGTGTGGCAAATAAAGCACCCATACACCAAGCAGTAGTGATATGAAAGGCAACATATCACCAGCAGTGACCCTGTCTCTCTTGGCTCATTTCCACTCAGGTGACACCTCCAGCACCGTGTCGGCTCTCTGCTACACCGTGGCCAAGTCGGCCCAGGGAAGCAGCCTCCACGCTCTAGAGTCCGGCTCCGACTACAAGAGCCGCGGCATGACCAATGACAACCGCGTCATCTTTGGCCCCGGCGTCAGCATGTCCACCTGCGACGTCAAGCTCATCGACGACAGCGAGTACGAGCTTTCTGAGGAGTTTGAGGTAGTGCTGTCAGATGCCTCAGATAACGCACGCATCGGGGACGTGACGTCCGCCAAGGTCATCATCGACGGACCCAACGATGCATCGACGGTTTCTCTCGGGAACGCCACCTTTACTTTCAGTGAAGATGCTGGTATGAGCTGTTTCTGTTCACAAAGTAGTTGTATGTTTTATTTTTTTCTTTCTGCATTTTTTTTTGTTTTTCTCTATCCCCAAGAGAAATTCTTTGAAGTTGTTCTTTTTTTCCAGATGTCATAGCTTGGCTATATCATTTAAGGGAAATATGAAAATCTAATGATCTCCATCAGGACATTCAAAGAAGATAGAAAGGAAAACAGTTACATCTACAATCAGAGGGTGTAGAATTAACGTTTTGCCAATAGTGCAGTGTCTGTGGACCCCTGACCTTCTCACTACACATGATACAAAATGTCAGCATACTCCCTGAACATTTACACATCTCCCTTGTAGGAACAAGATTCTTTCTGTTTTTCAAATAAGTCTGTACATTTTAGCCTTTTTAATTTATTTTGGAACAGAGAACATGTTTTGAAGTGGAAAAACAGGTTGTAGTTTCCTTTTTATTAATTAGCATACTACTGCTGTCAAAGGTTCACTATTTCACATTTACTTCACTATCACTTTTAGCAGCATTTTTACTTAAAGCCAGTGTTAGTTCTTAACATAACACTTTAAAGTTCCTCTCTTCAAATTAGCATGAATCGGATCCACCACACAGCACTTATTATAAAAAATATAAAAAGATTCTGTTTACAAAGTATCCCCATTTCTTTTCTTTTTTTCAGATTATGTTTTTGGGCCTTTATAGGCCTTTATTTAACAGGACAGCTGAAGACATGAAAGGGGAGAGAGAGAGGGACTTACGTGCAGCAAATGGCTTCAGGTTGGAGTCAAACCCTGGCCCGCTGCGTCGAGGAATAAACCTCTATATATGGGCAGCCATTCCCATATATTTTTAAACCTGCGTTTCATTCTTATCTCCACACTCTAGGCACAATCGAAATACAAGTGCTGCGCCACGGCAGTGACCTGTCCTCTGTGACTTCTGTGTGGTGTGCCACCCGCCCCTCAGACCCCCCCTCAGCCAGCCCGGGGGTCGACTACATCCCCAGCTCCAAGAAGGTGAAGTTCAAACCTGGAAGAACTGAGGAGGTAAGGGCAGAGACTTCTCACCTAGAGCAAGGATATGTAAAAGGGCTGAATCAAAAGCAGCTGGATTAGCAAGGAAATAAAAACCTCTTCAATAATTCATGAAGATTAACATATTTACATAACATGTTCATCAATGGCAGGAGGAAAAGCCTAGCAGTGTTTTTTTAATGAAATGCACTCTTCATTGGTGGGGGTTTTTATAACACAGAAAATAACATATTGAACTAATTAAACTACCTTTGAAACAGAAGACCTGGCCTATGACACCTTTAGAAACCTTGCTCATACTCTGCTCTCCTTTTTCACAGACCTGCAGTTTGACCATCATGGACGACATCCAGAACCCGTCCATTGAAGGACCTGAGTCGTTTGTAGTGTTCCTTAGTTCTCCTCAAGGTGCTGTCCTCCAAGAGCCCTACGAAGCCAACGTTGTCATCACTGACACCTTCCAGGACAGTATGTACACACAAGAATCTCACAGCATGCAAATATGCATTTCATTTAATTTCTTTTCATTTGAGGCTCCTTACATCTCACATACCTCACATATATAATTAGCTTCCTCACAGCCATCATCCCCTCTCTCAGTTCCCAGCA
Source organism: Etheostoma spectabile (assembly GCF_008692095.1). NCBI lineage: Eukaryota > Metazoa > Chordata > Actinopteri > Perciformes > Percidae > Etheostoma > Etheostoma spectabile. Next base: position 14,037,628 of record NC_045737.1, read on the forward strand.
TGCAGTTTGAGAAGAGGGCCTACACTGTGAAGGAGAAAGACAGCGTCCTGCATATCCCCATCATCCGTACAGGAGACCTATCCTTCAAATCATCGGTGCGTTGTTTCACTCGGACCATGTCAGCCATGGTGATGGATGACTTCGAGGAGAGGAGGAACACTGACGAGTCGCGCATCACTTTCCTCAAAGGAGAGAAGGTAGAATTTAATCCAAAGTGTTCATCTAAAGTAGATAACGGTTGTATGTTTTTGTCAGTTTCCTGCTCATTCAAATGTTTTGTGTGTGTGTGTTTTTTTTTTCAGATAAAAAACTGCACCGTTCACATCAATGATGACTCTGTTTTTGAGCCTGAAGAGGAGTTCCAGGTGCATCTTGGGACACCACTGGGTGACCACTGGAGTGGTGCCATGGTGGGTGCTAGCGACATTGTCACCATCACCATCACCAATGATGAAGATGGTAAGGAGACGTCTCATAAGTTACTTACCGCAGTTAGCTTTCTGGTGAATAGATGAAGTCTCACTGACAGCTGAACCTTCTTCGCACCTCTGTTTTGTTCCAGAGAGAACATTTGATTGGTCTTCTTTCTCTAGCTCATGAAAGTTATACAGCATTGTCTCACTGTATTTTATTAGGAAGTTAGAATATTGTTTTTGAAAAATACATATTCTTTGAGTATAATATCAACTAAACTCTTAAAAAATATCAAATCAGCACGGTTTGCGTTTGCTCACATACTATATGTATATAACAATGGCCCTAATATGCCATTGTAGGTTTAAAATAATATATATATATATATAT
>NC_045737.1:14038441-14038750 GCF_008692095.1 Etheostoma spectabile
TATATATATATATATATACATATAATATATTACGGAGCCAAGGGAGGGGGATAAAATTAAATGTTAATTTAGTTCCTGATGCACAAAAGCAACTCATCCAAATCAGTGTGTTGTTTTCTTCTGAAAAGGCCCAATTCACAATCATGTCTCGTCTATCCTGGCAACTTAAACAGTGTTCTAAACATGCTTATTCTTTTCACCTAAATTATGTACTGTTGCATGCAGAAAGCGTGTCTGGGGAAGGTTCATTCACAGCCTAAAGTCCGTCACCAACGGACACCCCTCAAATGCCTCTGGGCGCAATTGGAT
>NC_045737.1:14038760-14040321 GCF_008692095.1 Etheostoma spectabile
TCAACCAATCAGACCAACGATCCAGGTGACGTTGCAGCGACAGCGGCATCAACGGGTTGCTGCGCTTCGGTGGCCGTCATGTTGAATGTGAAGAAAAAATTGATTGCCGTTGCTGCGCTATCATCATTATGTAAAGCCCCCCTCAGCGGTTGTGATTGTTTTCTCTAATTTGAAAAAATTGGAAATTGGCTTAAATTGGCTCTTGGCCAGACTGACCTGCACAGGAAATCTCAAATTTGCCCGAAGTTCGTCAAGGTTTTCCCAGGCTATATAAAAGCGTTCTGACTTACATACTGCAAAATCCGATACGATGTAGTGGGGCATCCTGGTATTTTTGGATGTACTGCATTTGAGATGCTATGTTATGGGACATACTAAATTTTTTTCTGACATACTAAAGCTTAATGTAGTATGGGTACTGGAATGCAGGGTGTGTGTATTTAATGTCCAAATCATTATGAACAGTACAACCACTAGAGGGCAGCTCTTGGATCTTTCATCCTCTTCTGTGCCTCCAGCTCCCACCATTGAGTTTGAGCAGGTGTCCTATCAGGTCAGAGAGCCTCCTGGTCCCGATGGCATTGAAGTGCTTAACATCAAGGTGATCCGTGGCGGGGATCTGGACCGGACCTCCAAGATCCGCTGCAGCACCCGAGACGGATCGGCCCAGTCTGGAGTCGACTACAATCCCAATAGCCGAGTGCTCAAATTCACCCCTGGTAAATGCTAAAGACTCACAGAAAAAATTACATCTTTTAAGGGAGATTATTTTTTGGAAATCTCAGATTCAAACTGAGATTAAATATGGCATTAATATCCCTAATTTCTTCACTCTGTAGGGGTGGACCACATCCTATTCAAAGTGGAGATTCTGTCCAATGAAGACAGGGAGTGGCACGAATCCTTCTCATTGGTCCTTGGCCCTGACGACCCAGTGGAGGCAGTGCTTGGGGAGATCACTACAGCAACAGTGACCATTCTGGATCAAGAGGCTTCAGGCAGCCTCATCCTCCCTGCCACACCTATTGTAAGAAATGTTGAACATTTCGCTTTTTCAGTGGGCTTTGAAATGAGCTAACTAACTAATGAAAAAACAGTGACATAACTAATTATTCTTTTTTTGATACAAAAAACATAAAGATGTGAAACAGGAGCAGTGGGACAAACTAGTTCAACTTGTGCTGAGAGCTTAAAATATATTAAGCACTTAGAGGGCCTAATGCTAGAAAGCAGAAACAGCTCCACTCTCTGTAAAAGCCCTTCTCTCCTCTACTACATATTCAGTTACTCCAACAGGAAACATGGGCAAAATTTTCCTTCAAGAGTTTGTTCACAGGCTTTGGCATTTCTTATTCATTTAACCAGAGACACTTACAATGAGTACAGATATGTTCACATGCCCTATTATGTGGTGGGGGATTTTATGGTAAATGTCTTTTAATACCTCAGGATGCATGCAGTCTCTACCCAACTCATTTGTTGAAATAAAATCAATGAAATTAATGTGAAAGTTGAATTCCTATTCCTATATATATATATATATATATATATATATATATAT
>NC_045737.1:14040331-14047139 GCF_008692095.1 Etheostoma spectabile
TATATATATATATATATATATATATATATATATATAAAACAAAAAAGTGATCAGTACCCATCCTGCTTCCTCCTCAGGTGGTCTCTCTCGCTGACTATGATCACGTCCAGGAGGTGACCAAGGAGGGCAGCAAGAAGACACCTTCTCCTGGTTACCCTTTGGTGTGCATCACCCCCTGTGACCCTCACTACCCCAAGTACTCTGTGATGAAGGAGCGCTGCGAAGAGGCCGGCATCAACCAGACCCAAGTTCACTTCTCTTGGGAAGTGGCGGCACCCACTGACACCAGCGGTGCCCGGTCCCCCTTTGAGACAGTCACAGACACCACACCATATACCAGCGTCAACCATATGGTGAGCTGGGATTTTTGAAAAGGAATAGTTTAATGTAAAGTCATCAGTACAACATGACCAGTTTCAACAATTTGATAAAGACAGCAATATCTGGTAAAACCAATTAGAAAAAAAAAAAACAGAATAGCCACTTTTGTGCAGTCTCTCATGTCTCATCCTTTCTGCTGTCTCTAAGGTCCTGGACAGTATTTATTTCAGCCGTCGCTTCCACGTTCGCTGCGTTGCTCAGGCCAGGGATAAGGCGGGACACCTTGGAACACCACTGAGGAGCAACATCGCCACCATCGGCACAGATGGCTCCATCTGCCACACGCCTGTTACCACGGGAACCGCCAGGGGCTTCCAGGCTCAGTCCTTCATTGCCACGCTCAAATACTTGGACGTCAAGCACAAGGAGCACCCCAACCGGTGAGCAAACCAGTGCCTTTTTAAATTGTACAAAAGTCTGGAGCGAAGTGTTATGTATTGTTTGTTAATATCTCTCTGTGTGTCCCTGTGTTTTCAGCATACATATCTCAGTGCAGATCCCCCATCAAGACGGCATGCTCCCCCTGGTGTCCACCATGCCGCTGCACAACCTTCACTTCCTGCTGTCAGAGTCCATCTATAGGCAGCAGCACGTCTGCTCCAACCTCGTTACCGTCAAAGAACTGCAGGGTCTCTCCGGTCAGTCACTCAAACACACATGGACCTTCGGTGAATCTTTTTAAAATCAGAGCTGAAACAGCTGACATATTGTTTATGCAGTTGCTTGCAATGTAATATACCATGTGCACTAAATTAGAGACTTAAACTTTTACCAGATTTTTGTTGAGATCAGAAACTTTAATTTTCAGTGACCGTGGCACAAAGATTTATTGAATCTGTTTCAGCTAAGACAAACTTTGACGGCATTCTTCCACAGAGACGGGTTTCCTGGACGACGTGTCCTATGACAGCATCTCTCTGGGCCCGGGTTACGACCGCCCCTACCAGTTCAACCCCAATGTCCGTGAGGCCAAGAGCATCCAGCTCTACAAGCACCTCAACCTCAAGAGCTGCATCTGGACCTTTGATGCCTACTACGACATGACGGAGCTCATCGACGTCTGCAGCGGCTCTGTCACCGCCGATTTCCAGGTACATAAGAACAGTCAAACAGACACCTTGACTGAGTAGCTTTTGATATTTTTCTTAAGATGAATCTCTAAATCACCACCAAAATGTTGTTGATTGAACTCTACTAAAGGTCCAAGGGTTTTGACCATTTCACACAGTCTTCATCATCAGAGGTTTGGTTAGGTGTCATGGAACTGTAGATGTTCAAACCTTCCATTATTCTGAGCACATTTATGACTTAATGTCCATGTTTGCTTAAAACTTTTAAGCAGACTTTGACAGTCAGTTCTTTTCCTTGGCAACAACGTGCAACATACAGTGCTGTAAAAAGCTCTAGAACAAAAGAGAACTGTAAATGAACCTGAAGTTGAGATTGTTTTGTGAACTGCTGTTTGCAAGGTCAAAAAAGAACTGGCAAGTTTAATCAGTTTGTATTCTTACAGAATTCCAGTTTCCTATGCTGACATATAAACTAAGAGTAGTATGTCCTTGGTGAAGACAATTTGAAAAATACATAGAGAAAAAGTTATACATTTTTACATCTGTGACCATCGATCCTAGTGTAGGTCAGATCTAAATAAGATAATCTGTAGAAAATACTCACTGATAGTAGTTGCTCAAACCTAATGTGACCCCCTGATGAGTGCCAGTCTGCAGGTAGAGAACCAACATAAACTCTTCTTCTTCCAGGTTCGGGACTCGGCTCAGTCCTTCCTGACGGTGCAGGTTCCTCTCTACGTGTCCTACATCTACGTGACGGCACCGAGAGGCTGGGCCTCTCTGGAGCACCACACTGAGATGGAGTTCTCCTTCTTCTACGACACCGTGCTCTGGAGGACAGGTCAAGACCAAAAGAAAAACTGCAGATCTGAATTTGTATAGATAGTTCATGTGAAAACAGAGCAGAACAGGTTCAGCTGCATACATAGGAAGTTGGATTTCTACATTTATTCTTGACATTGTGACTAGACATGTATCTGCATAGTTGTTTATTTATATTGTGGTTTTGCTCAGGAGGGTCCCCTGTAGTTATATTAGATATGAGAAAAGTGAGGAGATACAAGATGAAAATGTCAAACGTTATACAGTTAACATGTTTTTATACTTTCAGTTAATGTTAATTTAGATGTGCATTTGGTCCATGTTTGGTCCAACATCTGACACATTATGTGAAATGATCAGGATCCTATTATTTTTAGTTTAGCTTAGTTTAGTTTATTTAACAGGCACCATGCACAACAAACATTGAGCCAGAGTTAGCTACATAACTCATTTGCATCTGTGGTCCCTGGGTTGTTTTATTTGCCTGATCAGTGTTGCACTTTTGCTTTATTCTTGTATCTGACCTCTGACTTGTGACTTCCTCGGGTGGTGTTTTCTGAGGACAGGTATCCAGACTGACAGCGTCCTCTCAGCCAGACTGCAAATCATCAGGATCTACATCAGAGAAGACGGACGGCTGGTGATCGAGTTCAAAACCCACGCCAAGTTTAGAGGTCAGTGGCTCTTATTATACCATGTATTCCTATATACTGTACGTCATGTGAAGCTAAGGATGTTCTCAGCCAGTCTACTTCAAAGCAAAGAAGCGCACTTCTCTATCTCATTTTTCTTTCTGGTTTCCTTCCTCCAGGTCAGTTTGTCCCTGAACACCACACGCTGCCGGGCCACAAGTCCCACCTGATGGCTCCCGACCACCTCGGAGGCATCGAGTTTGACATTCAGCTGCTGTGGAGCGCTCAGACCTTTGACTCACCGTACCAGCTGTGGAGGGCCACCAGCTCCTACAGCAGGTCATTCAGTTTATCCACAACCATAATCAGAGGGAGCAACAGGAGACATACTGATATAATCAGCTAGTTCAGCTGGAGGGGAATATTGGAGTTTTTCCTGCTAAACTGCTTCAAGATTTCAAAAAAACTGTCAGATTGTTAAAATTAGTTTTGTAGAATTGGTTGTAATTAATATAAGGTTGTAATCTGCTCTTCAAATCAACCCTTCAATTCTTCAGTGTACCTCACAGTGCCTTGGTCATAATCTTTTCGTGTTCTCTTACTGTGAATCCTTCAACAGGAAGGACTATTCTGGAGAGTACACTGTCTTCTTGGTCCCTTGCACCGTCCAGCCCACTCAGCCCTGGATCGACCCCGGTGACAAACCTCTGTCCTGCACAGCTCACGCTCCAGAGAAGTACGTCCCTGCTGAAGTCCAACTTGAGTCTACACAGTCTTGCGTTTGATATTGAGATATTTTCAAGAGCCTGGTGGTGCATTGATACAGTTACAGTGTAGTTACAGCGTAGTTTTGTTTCTGGTACAATCAACATAGCTTGAAAAAGAAAAGAAAAAAACACAAAGATAAAACACAATCATATAACAATTAATCCGATTCCATCAAAGAAGAAAAAAGGATGAGTTTGATTGTGGGAACAGGACAAAAAAACTGAACTGCCTCGTTCTCCTCAAACAGGTTTCTGGTGCCGATCGCCTTCCAGCAGACCAACCGGCCCGTTCCGGTGGTTTACTCCCTCAACACGGAGTTCCAGCTGTGTAACAACGATAAGGTGTTCATGATGGACCCTGCCACCGCTGATGTCTCTATGGCTGAGATGGACTACAAAGGAGCGTTCTCAATGGGTATGTGTAGAGAAACACAACTAACCTTTAAACAGCCTTTTAGAAAAGTTGACTAAAGATAAAAAGGAGATTTCCTATTGACCTTTCTTATCACCAGCCTTTGGGTGTTGCTTCGGTGGTGTGGGATTTGCATTTATTAACATACGTTATGTTATGAGTTACTAAGAAGTTCTGTAACAAGATACCGTTGTAAATCTTAACTTCATTTAAGTCGCAGATCAAGTAGGTTTGGGTTTTCATGCACGCATACAAACAAAAGACAACCTGTCTCTCTGCTGCCCCTGCAGGTCAGACTTTGTATGGCAGGGTGTTGTGGAACCCTGAGCAGAACCTGAACGCAGCCTACAAACTGCAGCTGGAGAAGGTTTACCTCTGCACCGGCAGGGATGGATACGTTCCCTTCTTTGACCCCACAGGCACGCTGTACAACGAGGGGCCGCAGTACGGCTGCATCCAGCCCAACAAACACCTCAAACATCGCTTCCTGCTGCTGGTACAATCAATGTTTATTTGTTAATTCTGTTTACTCTGGTCTGTGGTAAATGTTTTTTCATAATGCGTCTGCCAACCCGAGGGTAAATATTATAACCAAGATCATTATTAAATAATAAATACATACATATTGAGGATTCAGACGGTGTTACCACTTGGAATAACTCTGTTGGTCAGATAAAGAAAATATTTTACATAACATCCAGGTTTTTATGAACAATAAAAGGCTGAGGAAAAATGAGCCAAATTGCTTTCCTTGTAATGGTTGCCATGTTAATTTGAACAGAAACACTGCTTCAATCACTGATTAATTAAATCTGGTCAGTTCCACTACCCGGTCCTTTTTATGTGTTTACCAGCTGTTACTAAAAATTGATTCCTCCTGCTGTTGTTTCATCATAAAAGGCTTAAAGGGAAAGGATTGAACTGCTATAGGCATTTAATTGTGAAATTGATCCAATAGATGTTGACAAGGAAACAGCATAAACATTTAAATAATATGAGAGAAGGGAGAAAGTTAGAAAATAGATGTCCTACAAAAATGACAAATGTCTGTCTAATATAAATTCTTCTTGTTTTTTTCCATGACAACCATGACATTTTCATAAAACGGAGACTGGACTTTACATTAAAAGAAGAGAAGCAGTAACTTTACAGTGTACTTGTTAAGAAAAGTGCTGTAAATTATTGTTTATGGTTAGAAAACACAAACTAATTTACCCTTTTATATCTGTCTCAAAGAGAAAGCGCACTTTAGATTTTCTTTGTATTTATTTGCTTAAGATGACCTACGATAACATTATTCTTCCTTGTAGGCTAACACCCCGCCTTTTTTCCTGTCACACCCGTCTGACCAGTCCCACCTCTTTAAACGTTCTCATTTCAAAAACATTCAAAGCCTGTTGGTTATTTACACTACTGACGGTTTTCACCATGTGAATTATCTTTCTGATGCTTGTTGTTGTTAATAAACCATCATGATGTGCAGCAGAAATACTGCTTTAATGCCTTTGCCCTGCAGCTACACTATACTAAGCTGCAGACAATTATTTCTTGAATGTCACTTTGTAGAGTCGTTGTTTGAATTTCAAAATGATTTGTAACGTCCAACAGATGAAAACAAGGAAAAGGAAGACAAGTTTAATTTAAAGTGCTTTAAATGTTTTCCCCTCTTCATGTTTCCTCTACAGGATCGTAAACAGCCAGACGTATGTGATAATTTTTTCCACGACGTTCCCTTCGAGGCTCACTTTGCCTCAGACATCCCAGAGCTGCAGACAATGACAGCAATGCCGGGCGTCGACGGCTTTACAATGAAGGTCGATGCTCTCTACAAGGTGTGTGGAGCCAGATGTACTACAACAATGTTGTGTTGAGATATTTCATCCTCTTCAGTCTTTGAGTGATTTGATGGGCGTAGCTTTAAACATGCTTCCTGAATTTAATTTCACTCTGATACATACCTGATTTCAGTTTCATTGAGTGGAAATGTTACGTTCCTCTGTTGAGTTCATTTTTATCACTTATTCCCCACAAGCTTAAGTGAAGTTCCACCAATCAGAGACATTGCTGTTACCATGTTACCATTTAGTTTTTCCAGTTCATTAGTTTTTTTTTTGATTCAGTCACTGCTCTCATCAGGGTTGTTTCCAGCTGCAGCAGGCTGCTATTTTCAGAGAAAAGCTCTTAACTCCACTGTACTCTACCTGCTCAGCACCAAACCGCTGACAGACACAGTTGGTGACAATGTAGTAAACATAGTGGAGCATTTATCTGCTAAAGAGACAGATATTTCCCTGACATGCATCAAAGTGCTGCAGGTTGGAGTCAAACCCAGGCCTGCTGCGTCGAGGAGTAAACCTCTATATATTGGCACCCGCTCTACCAACTAAGCTATCCAGGCACCCACACATGATGTAATGTTGATGTTGGATTTACAACTTGTGTCCTCTGCACCCAAGTGGCCAAAAGTCAGTTCACAGAGGTTCAAGGTTTTCTTTTTAAAGTAACAATCTCAAAGATCTCCATTTCGTTATCTTTGGTGGCACCTCTGGCAATAAGCGGTACTTGCATCAATGAGTTTTTCTCAGTTTCCAGGGACACCCAAGGGGGTAAGCGAGCATCCAGAAAGCGTACCTCCTATGGGGAGTTAGGCTAACAAGCCATCATCTGCTGCTAGCATTCTTTTGACTGCCATTCATTTTGGTGTCACTTTGACAGCAAATAACT
>NC_045737.1:14047149-14051977 GCF_008692095.1 Etheostoma spectabile
AGCGTTTAAAGACTCTATTTGTCCATTGTTTATTTCTTAAGAAACAAGACAATGTATACAAGGCTCCATTACCTTGTATCTCAAGTTATGGCCCCGTAGCAGCGTTTTTTGTAAAAAATAAGATAACGATTCTGTCACAACCACTCGACTTTCAGTATGCTCAGTCATCATTGGAAAAGTGCTTCTAATTGACTTCACTGGTTTCTTTCGCTGTGTCCATTAATTTTACTTTATATGGGGACATCCAGTTGGTCATACTGCAAATGCAAGGGCTTTTGTCAGTGGGCCAAAGACTCAGTCACCACTGTGTTATCTCATTTTGCGATAGACAGTGATTTAACACACATTTATTTAAATGAAAATATTTGGGAGTATTACTTTAAGGACAACGGATGTTCTCAATGTAATGGGGTGACATATATAGAATGTAATGTTTACGTTTTATTAATTTAATTTTGGTAATTTCATGTAGAATTATAGGATATATTGTTATTTTCTGAATGGCCTTTAGAGAAAATGAATGGGAATCCATTAGATGGGATCTGATTTAATGAGTCAGAATCTGAAATAAAGGCTAGCTTATTGCCCTCCTTCTCTCTCTCCGTTGATTGATAGGTAGAGGCGGGGCACCAGTGGTACCTGCAGGTCATTTATGTAATCAGCCCGGAGTCCCGCACCAGCCCCAGGATTCAGCGCTCGCTGACGTATCAGCTGAGCCGTCCGAAACGTGACCTGGTGGATCGCAGTGGGCGCCTGACGCTAGACGAGTCGCTGATCTACGACAACGAGGGCGACCAGATGAAAAACGGCACCAACATGAAGTCGCTCCGCCTGGAGGCCGGGCCCTCGGCCACCTTCAACGCCCACGTGGGCAGCTCGGTGGGCGGGGGCGTGGCCGCCATCACCCTTCTGGTCCTGGTCCTGCTGGCCGCCTGCTTCCTGTACCGCCGCTGCCGACGCTCAGCCAAGAAGAAGAGCAAGAAGGCCCAGAAAGCGTACGAGGAGTATCCGCTCAACACAAAGGTGGAGGTGTGCATGGACAAGTGTGTGGAGAAGAACTTCAGCACCAAACACTGCACGGTGAGAAACATCAACATCCTGAACCGCAACCAGGACGCCAACGGCAAAGCCAAGGTAAAACAGGTCAACCTGGAAGTCAAACTCCACAACAACCTCAACGACGGCACTGAGGTCTGAAACACTGAAGAGGAAGAGGAGAGAAAGAGGAGGAAGTAAAATATAAATAAGGTATTTTCTAAAAGAAAGTTTGTACTTAAGGAGCGAGATGTTTGTTAATGTATTTTTATACCACTTTGAAAAAGGGAAGAATTTGACGTGCAGACAGGTATGCAACATTTGAATCATTTTGCAACTGGGCTACCTCAGGAATCCACAAACCACTCAGCCGCGTGAAAGAGCCAAAACATCTGCACCCAGTCACCCAACATTGTATGATGTTGTTAATCTCATCACTGTTTTACTTGACATTTACATCCTTTTTTAGCACCAAAATGGTAACTGGTAGCTCAGACACTGGCGGTTGTTTTCAACAAAAACACTTCTCTGCTGTATTGAGTCATTTCACTGATTCTAAATGTCACTACTGTGGAGTGGTAGTCAGTGTAGAAGTCCTCCTTTTCTGTATTGATCCTCCAGTTATCATGCACTATTTCTGCAGATATATTAGCTCTTAAAACAAAAACAACAAAGTGACTTCTACATGGACTGCAGCTGCTTCTGATCAATGTGAAAGTATTAAGCACATACAGTGTGTTGCTATCGCCCCCAGGCCAAATAATGGCAGAGTGTAAATAATAACAAAAATGAATGATACCTATTCAAGTGCAATTATGCCATCCCTTTTTGTTAAACCTTCCCTCATGAGAAGGAAGGTTGTTTGCATTCAAACGCGTGTTTCAAGCCTTACTTAGAGACGTTTGTACTGTCACGTTGAACAAACATAATTCTTGTTTTAACAGAAATAATTATCTTTTTGTCCGTACTGTACTCTGATAGCTGCCAATATTAAGTGCCATGCAGTATTTATCCTCATGAATTTCAAAGTGAATCATGCAAAGTGTTTTTCTTTTTCCAAGAATGAGAAAGAAAGTGGAAATTTCCATGTGATTGTGATAAATCCGCCGCCGGTTGATAAAAGGTTTGATCCCGTCCACATGACTGAGTGCTTTCGCCTTACTACTGTCCTAATGAAAATAATCACTTTTTAAAAAGATCTATTTTATAAGAGATGTGTGTCTATCTGCCTTTGTTCCGCCCCAAGACATAAAATCCCTTTTTTTTCTCATTTATGTATTAATATGTTACCCTCTTATGATGATTATGATTATGTTACGCTGAGCTACTGATATACCCGTGATGTTAAAGGTTATGTTTTTAAGTGTATGACACTGATTGGAGGGCACTGAAAAAAAAAAAAAATGTTTTCACATGTGAGATGTTGACATGTCTTTGTCTCCATTCGTCTCTCTGATCCCACCTCCTGTCTTCTTTCAACTGTGTGCCTATCAAAACAACACGGGAACAGGAAATTATGGGAAATAACAATATATTTTTGGTGCTATCATTTTGTGGAAAATAACTACAATGCTATCTACATGATGCCTGTATTTGGTGCCTTTTTAGTAATAAAAAAAATGATGTAAAACCCACGATCGTCCTGTGTCAAATATTTATTCAGGATTTTAGATTCAATCACTTCATTTTTGAAGAAAAAGTACAAATGAAATCTGACACCTGTGAAGATGAAAATAGACTAGAGTAGATTTGTATATATGTAATTGTCAAATGTCAGCATTTGTGCATTTCCTGGTGCCACTCAACAAAATGGGACATGTATCTTTTAACCAACATCGGTCCTTATCCTCACTATCAAATATTCATTCATTTTCAGAATGTAACCCTTGCCGGTTTGTTTATATAATGTTACTGTTGTTTGTTTTGTGAAAAAAAATAAAAATTGAAAAGAACTCTAGATTGACACCCTGCTATAGGAGAATGTATGATTCTATGCTGTACTGGCTGTAGGATCGAACATTGGGTCTGCATGTCTGTATTTTAATGGTATCAGCTTATTATTGTCTTATTATAGGAGTCGAGGTTGAACTTCTCAAATTCGGGAGAAAAAAAACTAACCCTTTCCAAAATATATGCCATATGCATTAACACAGCCAAAATGATTGAACAATTAAAAAGCCCAAATGTCCCAAGTGATGCACCTTGTCTAACTAAAAGCCGGCCCATCTAAATGTAGATATTGGAAATGTCTGAGCCGTCCCTGAAGGTAGCACTAGGCAAGTGCAGAGTGGGCGTTGTGGGATGACTCTTCAGGTTGATATTCAGTTTCCACAAAGATTTAAGGTGTGGCGAAACATTCTCCGGTTCAACCTAAAAGCAGGTGAGCTTTTCTTTGGTTTCTTTAACTCTAACTAATGTATTGTCTTACAGTGCACTTATTTTGTGTTTAACTGTTGGTGTAGTAACTGATTAATAAAGGTTTAGAGCAGAGGTTATTACACAGGTGATACTTTTGTCATGAACTCATCGCCTATAATTTATTGAACCGCAAATCTGCCAATTTCTGTCTAACTTTACCAGAGAAAAATCTTAATGTATTGTTGTTCCAACACTTAAAAGTAAGAAAGAATTACACTGCATCTATATCGCTTACTTACGACTTGACAGAGGACAGCAAGTTTTATATGAAAGGACGTTTTATTTCCTGTTGTATCACTAAACAAACTTCAATAGTCTTAAATGGGGAGTTAAGTGTGCTTTGATCGCGATAATTATTTTTTTTTAATTTCCTCCTGGCTCTAATATTATATGCATTGGACATATAATCTGTATAGTTTGTAATTATTGTTTGGTTTTCTTATATGTCGACAGCGATGTAAAACTGCAGCTGGCTTCACTAATGAGGCTGGAAGGGTTATTTAATTCATATTTATCTGAACAGCTGACCATTCAGGCAAACAATGGATGTGTCAACATGTCAAGGATGTCTAAATCTCGTAAATTTTGAATGATGCTACACAGACATCCCAGTAAATATGAAATATTATAGAGCTACAATGAAGAATATATCACACATTTTATAAAAATGAAAAGAAAATACTAATTAAGCTCTGATTCATTTCATAATATAGCAACAAGACTGTAAGCTCACGTTATGCCTTAACTAAACATGCTCTAACACTAACACATTAAAAAGAATAATAAACAGTAGACAGGGTGAACGGATACACAACACAATACTACATATTAAACATAATGCATTGCCATAGTATGAACAATTCTGAATTTGTGCTACTTTATGAATAGAGTTTGGTGAGAGTACATCATGAAAAGAGCTTTTCACCATGAAATAACAAGAATACTTCAGAATGTGTTGTATTTTTTTCTCGTTACAGAGAAACTTCCTTTTGTCATCATGTCTTTATGGGTGAGCCAAGTTCTGTGTTTTTAATGTATTTATTTGATGATAAGATTTTGACTGATTGTACATTATAAACAAAACTGCTAAACCTCTTGCAGGATGACTTGGAGTCGCTTGTGAGTGCACCTTCTTCCTTCACAGCAAAGGTAGGTCCAACTGAAACTTTACATTTACATTTACATGTCAGCCTTGACTGTGACATCTGTCAAATAACAAAAGAAAGAAAAAAACAAAACAAACTGTCTGTTCCTCAGCCTGGGGAGAGGGGAACCATCAAGCCCATACCCAACTTTAATGCAGGAGGCGATGCTAAGGCTCTGAAGAAGGCCATGAGAGGACTTGGTACACACACACACACACACACACACACAC
>NC_045737.1:14051987-14052883 GCF_008692095.1 Etheostoma spectabile
ACACACACACACACACACACACACACACTAGCCTGTATAAACATGTAGCTGGTCCAGGATACACAAATGAACATAATTTCAGTAAATGACTGAGGATATCTCTAAAACTAAAATACAGTAAATATCTGTACAATTTTGAGACTAATTTAGTATGCTAACATGATACATTTATGATAGTACTATGCTAAATGAAGTATTCTTAATAATCATAGTTACATATTTCAATGTGACAGGGGAAAAACTACGTCCTTTTAACAGGCAGAACCCTCAGGCAGACCCTGGCTCTTGGTGGGCGGCCTGTTTTACCAATAGACTGTGTAAAATATGGATGTGGCAAATGTGTAGGCTTATGTATATACTTTGATCATGTTTATTCATGGTCCTCCTCACGTTCCTTTTCTTAATGTTCAGGCACCGATGAGAAGACTTTGATTGACATTTTGACCCATCGGAGCAGCGCTCAGAGGCAGCTCATCTGTGAAGCTTATCAGAAAGACACTGGCAAAGTAAGATATCTGTCATAACATGTGTTCTTAGTTGGACCCAGGTGGCAGTAAGGAGACTCTGAAGCCATAACTTATCAAAAATAGTTTTATTGCTCCAGAAAAGTTAATCAAAAATACAGAGGTCTTGTGCAACGTCTTGAGTGGAGCTGGGCAGAAAGAGGCAGTAGGTGAAAATCCTGGAGGCTGGTGATGGCCGGTTGGAAATGGATGGAGACAGGGTCTGAGGAACAGGACACGGTGACAAGTTAACAAAATGAAGATTCTTAGACATCGGGGCAGTGTACCATTGTGGGTAAACAGACGATCTGGCCAAGAGTGGGGAGCTGAACAAGGCTTTAATGCAGAGTGGAGTGAAGGTGGCTTGATAGATAGATAGATAGACAGACAGAC
>NC_045737.1:14052893-14053033 GCF_008692095.1 Etheostoma spectabile
ACAGACAGACAGACAGACAGACAGACAATTATTGTCCCCTGAGGGAGATTTGTTTTCACAGTCTGTTTCATGCACATGGCAATATACACGGACAAATACAACAGATAACATAAAGATAGATAGATAGATAGATAGATAGA
>NC_045737.1:14053043-14057098 GCF_008692095.1 Etheostoma spectabile
GATAGATAGATAGATAGATAGATAGATATACATACAGATCATACATACATAAAATTAAAAATCACTCACAGAAATGCAATGACCATGATGAGGTAAGACACCATGGTAGACTGTGTAAAGACAGCCAGACACATAGAAACCACCACATTTACAACAACACCAGGTGGATAAAGACGGTGATTGGTGTCCTTGACTATGGAGAGGGCAAGGCGTGTGACGGATGGCTCCATCGGTCGGGTCTGAGATGCTGGGTGAAGGGGGGCTGATCATTTTGGAGGCGACGTGTGATCTTGGTGAGTGTGTTTTTGTTAGAGATGGTGAGCATATTGGAGAGCCAGAGAGGAACAGTACAGCGGGATGGGTTGGATTATGCTTTTGTAAAGCTGCTGACTAACAGGTGTGTGGTGACCTAAGCTCCGCCCAGCTCCAGACAAGACAAGGGACACACACCCAAAAAAGGGGCGGGAAACAGTGGAAAAACACTAGGATCCTGAAAATAGCACTGCTGAAACTAGCACTGCTGTCGGTATATGGGAAATCCTGTTATCCAAAATAAATATTATCTAAGTCATGAGTTTAAAAAAGTTGTTAACTGCATTATTAGGACCTTTTTTGTGATGAAACAGGAGGAAAGTATGTGTTCACACTGTGATTAGACTAAATCCTTATGCAAACTTCAACCTAGCCCTCTACTCACAGCCACACATTATGAGCTAGTTTTTCTTCTTATTTGGTAGCAGGTGTTACTGACTGTTACCACTGAATGTTACCTCTTAGCTGTATGTTGTAGCCAGGGCTACATTTTGAGTCTTTTATTTACTTTCATTAACACTAGTCTAAAAGGCAAAATTAGACTCACAAAAGAACAACTTTTTGGAGCCAACTCTATGTTAAAATGATGGCATCTACTTCTACAGTAACTAAAGGTTGCATTGTTAGCAGTTGCAGTTCACTTCCTGTGTCCGCTCCCTGACACCTGATATTCTTTTTTTTATTGTGAATCTTCCAACCAGGGCATCCCTTTCTATGATTTAAGATCAAACTGATTTTTATTTATTAAACACGGTCTTGTGCAGCTTTAACATGACAACTAGTTGACCCGGTTGCTGGGTGTGCTCTCGTAACATGCCTGTGGGCCAGACCGGGGTGTATTTGCATGGGTGTGGCTGTGTAGGAGTGTTCCTTTGTTTAAAAAGTAAAACAGGGTTTGTTTACGTCATACAGGCATTAGTGAAGGACCTGAAAGGAGAAACCGGCGGTAGCTTTGAGGAGGTGCTGGTGGCGCTCGTCACCCCCCCTGCAGTGTTCGACTGCCATGAAGTGATCCAGGCCATAAAAGTTGGTGTTTCTAAGTTTTTATTTTTTAACTTTGCAAGTAAATGTTGATGGTGACACAACAGTTCATAACAAAAGGAATTTGTGTTCCCTTATGAAGGAAAGACAGGTTTTCATTAATAATTATTGAATGAATTTGTTGTTGCTGTAAAAGCCATTCAGACAATGAGATCCATATATAAAGTAACTGTGGGACGTTGCAGGGAGCTGGGACTACAGAAAAGGTCTTGATTGAAATCTTTGCCTCCAGATCCAACGAGCAAATCAAAGCTCTCTCTGATGCTTATTTCAACGGTAAAGATTGCAACTGAACAGCCTAAATTCCTAAGACCCTTCACATATTGTCTGGACCTTTTTTTAAAGTAGACATTTCTTGTTTTGGGATTGGTTTTCTTTTCATATATATCTGAATCCTGAGTTTGTTTTGGATGTTTTCTTCCATAGAAAAAAAGAAAACGTTGATTCAAGATCTGAAGGGGGAAGTTTCCGGAGACGTTTCCAAAGTGCTGCTGCTCCTGGCCGAGGTTTGTCATCACAGTAGAAACAGTAACAACAGTGTGTCCAGATACAGAAGTATAAGACCTGTGAAGGGAAGACCGTGTGGCGTATGGATATTTGGAGAGATAATAAAGTAATACCTCACAGTCTGAATTAAACTAACACGTTCTTGATTATTCTTGTAGGACTCTGCTCCCATTAGCTCAGTACATGTCACATTAGCTTCTCTTTTTATTCTTTTTCTCTGACAGACATGAATATGTATACACAAATGTGAATATAAAAATGTCATCAGCATGTATCCCTATAGTTAAACACGAAACATATGTTAGCTACATTACAGTATGTGTAGGTGTGTGAACATCAATTCAATTTTATTTATAATGTGAAAATCAAAGCAGACGTTATTATGACATCAAATGGAAATAAAAATAAAATAAAGAGGAAAATGGGCAAAAAATGGCAAAAGGAGCGCACATATCTATTCTTGTGAGGGTGAACTGCACAAAACAACAAGTCCATGCCCATTCCTGTCTTCGACTTACCAGTCACTATAGTTACTAAACATAAACGGGATAATAAATACGTTATGTTGGTTTGAACAAGGAGTGTCTGCAAAACAGGGTTTTGGAAATGTAAAGCGACTAATGGGAGCCTAGTTTGAGTGTTTGAAAAGGGATTTAAGGCTTAAAATGAGGGAACAGAATGCCTGGTCTTATTATTATTATTATTATTATTTTATTTTTTTTTTTTCAGGGCAAGAGGGCCGCGGACACCACAGTAAACATGGAGAAGGCAAAAGAAGACGCCAAGGTGCAGTATATGATGCCTGGTTTCAAAGGGAAAATGTTTTCAATGTATTGTACTGGGTCTCTTTGCGATATATATATATATTTTTTCTTTATTTTGTTCTACACAGACCCTTTACAATGCTGGGGAGAAGACGTTTGGCACCGATGAATCTAAATTCATTGAAATCCTCTGCCAGAGAAGTATATCTCAACTGAGGCAAAGTATGTCACGCTGAACTTATAATGTGTTTATTCTGGACCAGAATGAAGTTCTTACAATAGATGGTTAATATAAAATGATTGGAATTTTTTTCTTCCGTGTAGCTCTTGTTGAATACAAGAACATCAGCGGAAAGACTCTGCAGCAAAGCATCGAAAGCGAGATGTCAGGGAACCTGGAGAAGCTGCTGGTGGCGATCGGTACGCGCTTAAACTTTTAATTGTTTTAATTTCGTATCCACTATGTGGCCCAAAGTATGTAGACTAAATCTTGTGGAAAGTCTTCACAGAATGGCAACAGATTAATGCCCATGTTTTTATAATCTGTTCAACAGTCACACATGGTAGTACTTTTGGTCATATAGTGTACATCCCCACGTCGAGAATTGACTTTATTACAGAAACAAATCTGTACATTGTCATATCATTTTCTTTTGTATAAATGCTGTTTCTTACCACACTGTAGTATTCACTTTGTGCTACTTCTTCAGTGAAATGCGTGAAGAGCGTACCGGCCTACTTTGCTGAACAGCTGTACATGAGTATGAAGGTGAATATTCTGTTTATATTCCATATACTGTATATGTTTCAGTTGCAGATCACTATACAAACAATTTCCAGTTCATAGCAACATAGTTATGTTAAGAAGTTATGTGAAGAAAGTACATCATCAGTCTGTGTACTTTTTGTATGTGTGTATGTATGTACTGTATGTATGCACTATGTTGTGTTGAATTCTTTAAAAAGCAGATATTGTTTATTTGTCCAAGTCAAATTTCCTTCGGGACAATAACATCTATCTTATCTTGTCTTATGCCATAATTTGAAGATGTTCAGCATATAGATGTACAGATACCCCACCATTTACTGTCTGATTGCTGAATTATTACGGCACTTGAGCTGAAATCACAAAAGGAATTATTTGGACATTTAAAGCTACTTAAAGTTCCTGACCAACGGTCATCTCAAAAAATACATTACATGTTTTGCAAATACACACTACAGTATGAATTACATACTAATCATCATGGGTTAATTTGCTAAATGAGATATATGTGTTTTCAATTTCAATTGTTTTCAAAAAATTTGTTTTGTGTATGCAATCTAGAAAATATCAAACTCGTAATCTCCTTTTTATGTGCACCAAAGGGAATGTCAGTAAAACCTTTATTGATTTATTTACTATACTGTGTGTGTGTGTGTGTGTGTGTG
>NC_045737.1:14057108-14057956 GCF_008692095.1 Etheostoma spectabile
GTGTGCGTGTGTGTGTGTGTGTGTGTTATCAGGGTGGTGGAACAGACGAGCAGACTCTGACCCGGATCATGGTGAGCCGGTCCGAGATCGATCTGATGGACATCAGAGCCGAGTTCAAGAAACTCTACAAATACTCACTGCACTCTGCCATCAAGGTGAGGAACTACTTTTATCAACGTTTGAATGAAAGTATCTATATTAAGTGCATATTAAGTGTATCAATATAAGCAGTTGCACTAGCTTCATCCCAGTACATTTCATTAATAGGATCCTTGCATGGGTTTTGTCTACAGTACAGCAACATTAATTTACTCCAAATTGAGTGTGATCAGCGAATGTGCCGAAGCTTGATCTGCTTGGTTCTGGCCTCTGTTGATTTACAGTTTCATGAGTCATCAGAGTTTAAAGGTTGATCTCACAGATTGCAACTGACAACAGCTTGATTTTCTTTGGCAAGCCACTTTGAGATCTGTGAAATCAAATAAATATAGACATGTATTTTTATATAGCAAACTGTACTGAGACAAAATGATCTGCTAGATAACAAGGGCTGTTGGAAATTCTACACACAACTAATATGTTACTAACACTTAGAACAACAGTTAAAGATGCCCTGCCACATGTATTTCATTACTTAGTGGGGATGTCTGAAGTTATTACATGGACTTTTTAACATTTTTTGTGGAAAAAATGCCTTGGTTACCTTGTTTCAAGGCTTTCTAGCGTGGTAGAGAACGCGTGCAGGTAGACTCAACTCGATTTGGGCCAGTTCTTATTAATATGCAACGAGCTAAGCTAATTGACTCTGATTGGCTAACAGCTAGCCAATGAGAGCCTGGCTGTCAGCA
>NC_045737.1:14057966-14058059 GCF_008692095.1 Etheostoma spectabile
AGCGCAACTGGGCGAGCTCATGAATAGTAATGAGCTCAGTCAACATGACGCCAGACTGATCAGCTTTAGTAATTGGTCTGATTTCTCCACTTA
>NC_045737.1:14058069-14073188 GCF_008692095.1 Etheostoma spectabile
GTGGCTAGAGCTGACAGAGGAGGTATAGACACATATGGACCTAACATATTTCAAAAAAGTGAAAACGGTTTTATGTGGCAGAGCACCTTTAATGAGACTTTATTAACCATTTAGTAAACACTCAAAAATATAGGTATATGAGGTATATGTCCACATATGGATAAGGTTTCTTGGGTGTATTCTATTGGCCTTTTTTATTTTACATCTTGTGGCTGCACAGGTGGATTTGGGACGCTAGTTCTCAAACAAAATATTTAGAGATTTAAAAGACAGACACCACCCTCCTGTTGCAGCCCAAGAGGCAAATAAGAAGACATATGTCCAAGGTGATAAATCACAGCCCCCATCCAGCCAATTACTTGGTAATTACAGCTGTAGCTGGTCAGTTACGTTAGCTCAGCCTCTCTGACAAGGAACCATCATTTGGAGGGATTATTGGCGTTTTAGTCTCACATTTCCTTTCCCAGAGGCTGTGGCGTCACTTTCAAGCTAATCTTGCATTTCCACGTTTGCCACAGCGCTGGAGCATGGTCTGGCAATCGACCTATATCTATCCTGGGATAGGGGAAAAAAACGTTCTGGCTTGTTTGTATTTCTTTAAACCAAAAACAACCGTCCTGGGCAAGAGGGGAGGGACATCCGGCGTGTCTTTCACTCACCAGATGTCAGGCTCTGTCCCAGCAATGTACATCCATTGAGCCGGATTACCTTCAAGCTAATAAAACAAATAGCATAAATAAAGTTGCAGAAAAATGCCCAAGTCTTTAGTAGAAGTTCTTCAAAATTGGACTTAAGTAAATGTACTTAGTTAGATTCCAACACTGCTGGTTAGTGTGATTGGAAGACGCTTTTCTCCTGGCTTGTGTTGCTGTGTCCTCCAGTCAGATCTGTCGGACAGCTATGGGGAGTGTGTGAACGCCATCTGTGGAGGAGACGATTAACGCCTGAGTTCTACCGTACCGTACGCCGGGAAGAAAATCTGCCTGCTCCTGAACTCACGCTGTCGTTCTCTGATACTTCCAATTTACCTTCAACTCCAAACTACTACCTAATAACGTGTTTTACAGACAGCTTTGAAAGACAGACGTCATGTGGAAATCATGAAAGGACAGGGAAAAGTCTGGACAAGCATGCAGTTCATCAAAGATAGATTTCTTTTGGAAATGAAAACATCGGTTGAAGTTTTAATATAAAATTCTGTTTTGTTTCAGTCTGATTGCGGAGGGGATTATGAAAAGACTCTGCTTCCAATTTGTGGAGGAGATGACTAACATCGACATGTTGTGGTTTTTTTTAGCAATTTTCCATGTATACATACTTTATTGATGTTAATTTTCTTCTGCCAGTGAATTATTCTTTAAATATTGAAGATGTTTTTATGACTTTCTGATTGGGTAAATAGTTATAATTTAGGCTAAATGCAACAAATTAACAAATCCATCAATAAAAACAATCATTAAATAATGACATGAATGCTTTATTCGGTAGATTTCTCATTCATCAAATGTTTATTTCAGTTGTTCACATAAAACAACATTAAGAGACTATTTACTGTGTCCCTCATTTTTGAATAATTTAATATTTCCTCTAAAGTTTACTACAAATAGCTACATACATTTTTACACAGTCATATTAATTATATAATTTGATTACTTGCTTGCATAATGTAGAAAGTGCACAGCAGGTCCGCTGGACCTTTGAATTCCATAAATAAAACAGTTAATTATTATTTAGGACGGTTTAAATTTATGTTGTTCCCTATAATTAGTAGATAGAAGATATTACTATTATTATAGTCGAGAGAAGATATAACTGTAGTGTGTGGTGTGTACTTAGAAATCAAGTAATTCACTCGTTAACACAGTAATGTGGCTGTTGTAGTCCTGTCAGTAATAAGACAAATTACTACATTTTACCCTGTGTCACTCTTCGTCTTCATCATTATCGTATTCAGCTTTTTACTTTTTTGTCTGATTCTTTAATCTGTGTAACTTCCAAAAGAACAATAAAAAAATCTCCGTAAACAGCTGGTGAAATTGTTTGTTTTTTAGAAATGTCTTCACTCGCCAACACACTAATAGTCTGGTAGTCCATCAAAGTCACCAGCAGGGGGCAGCACTGACTCAGCAGCTGCTTTGGAAATGTCTGCAGGTCTACAGACCCCAGGGGGCTTTAGGGGGATTACAGAGGCCGGATATAATGGAAAATAATGGAAGTGTTTGCTTCATTTAATCATGATAGGAGATGTAAAACTAAATATGGGAGCGCCATCTACTACTACTGATGACCTTAGAGGCCGGGTTCATGTGGGAAAAACAACCAGAGATTTATTTGGGTTGAAAGCCATTGAGCGATAGACAAGCAGCAGGACTTTGTTATCAGCTGGACTATTAGCAGCAGCTTTCTGAATGAGCTGCAAAAAAAGACCATTACAGACCAATGCATTAATCTAACCTGCTGGATAATAAAGCTTTTATTCAGTTACATTCTGGCTGGACATGAACCCTCTGAGAGGCAATATAATGTTTTATCAATTCCTGGATCACGATAGGAGATGTAAAAAAAATTGTTACTTTCCACCACTGCATCAGATTTTTTCTTAACAGACTCAGATGACATCCGTTGTTTTCAGAAAGAATTAACAATTGTCCATTAGAACGCTGTGTTCATTTCTCAGTCTCTTATGTGTTAATCCGTTGGGGCTGACTTGGGTGGGGAACACAGGCTGGATGCACTCCGGGCCTCTACGCTCTCCGTAGAACACGGATCTTATTAGAAGAAAACAGATAAAGGTTCTTAGGTCAAAGGTCAGAGCTGTTTCCTGACAGTAGATTCAACTAAATAATCTATAATAGGAATGAAATAATGGATGATGATGACCTCGGTGCTGTTATAATTCCTTGGAATTGCAAATGGAAAACAATGCACAATACTAAAACAGGTTTCAATTGATCCCTTACGGAAGAACAGTTTCTTTAAAAAAATCAATACTACTTATTTGCGGCTGCCTTGTGATTAATGATGGGCCTTGGGAAGAGAGAGAAGGGAGCTTGAATTACTGTAGCTCTGTCTGCATCTGCACACAGAGTTCAGGCTCATCTGACCATTGAAACCCCCAAACCAAACAGTGGAGTCAAAGGTATAAATGTAGAAGAAATTTGTTACAGACATATCAAAAAATAAAGCAAAGAAAACATCAAAGAAATGTACAAATAAGTTAAATAAGCAAAACATTCAATAAAGAATTAGAAACATTAACCAACATAGCCATGTCTGAAAAGGAATAGGAAGAAGTATACACTTATTTAATCCTACCCCTCTTCCATAGCTCAGTCATTAAATATTATTATTTATTTTATTTTTGTAACTTCCCTTCCTGACCCTTACTAATTAGTGCTAATAGTATCATTTATATGTGCAGGAAATGTGAGAATTCAATGGAAAGAGGTCTGCTGTTGGGAAAGTGGAGCAGAATGACAGCAGCCTGAGGGGTGTCTCGGGTAGAACCAAACACAGCTTGTTTTCCTCTTTGTAAATCTAAAAGAGAAAAGTTTTTTTTAAACTTTGACATCTGCTCCAAAAAAAAAGCAATAAAATAAAACAATATCTGGTTCCTTTCAGGCAAGTGAAAGAAAATACAGATACTTGTTAGGCAAAATGGGAACGCCTGTCGAGAGCGTACTGTGTCCTCAGATGATTAAATGATTAACTTCCATCTGAAATAATGAAATCCTCCCCCCTTTTAATTTGGAGTTATATGTGTTTTTAAGCTTTTGGTGCCTTTTGTGTTTTCCCCTAGCGTCCCCATCAGGTCAAAACTTCTTATTGGATTGTCACTCCTTTAATAGTGGCAGACTAGAAGAAATTCTTGCACACAATACAAGATGCTGAGGGTTCACGATAAGTGTGTTTAAGGTTCAGTGCTGAACATTAAAGTTTGGGTAAAACTTTACTTGAAGGTATCTGCATGAGAGTGACATGACACTGTTATGAACAGATGACACATCCCTAACCATAACCCTAACTTGTCATGACAAAACCGGGCGACACTTACTAAAAGAAGCGTTATGTCAACGTTTATGACTTGTTTACACGTTCGTTACAGTGTCATGTCACTCTTATGTAGATACCTTCAAGTAAAGTGTGACCTAGGTCTTATGTCCTCTGGAGGTTTGTTCATGCTCTGCGGTGCTCAGTAACTAAATGATGCCTCTCCATGCTTAGTTTACACTGTGGGTTCACCCTCTACTACTGCTGAGGCTGGGTTCATGCAGTAAATGACAATCAGAGATTTATTTGGGTAGAAAGCCATTGAGCGATAGACAAGCAGCAGGACTTTGTTAGGACTATTAGCTGCAGCTTTCTGAATGAGCTGCAAAAAAAACCCATTACAGACCAATACATTAATCTAACCTGCTGGATAATAAAGCATTTATTCAGTTACGTTCTGCCTGGATGTGAACCCTCTGAGAGGCAATATAATGTTTCATCAATTTCCGGATATTTTATTTATGCTGTTAAAAAACATCAGCTACAGTCTCTCACCCCCGCCAAATGAAATCTATTCAGCGTCTTTCTGGGGCACCTCATGTCTTTATGCCTTTCAGTCCTGCAGAGAGCCGACACTTAAACTCAGGCCTGATACACTCAAAAACTATTGAGGTAGATGAGAGCCTGAAGGCAAAGCAATTTACTTCATTAAAGCCGAAGTAATCACTCTGCTCCCCCCCCCCCCCCCCCCCCCCCACAACCCCCCGCACCTCCCTCTTTATCTGAACTGAAGGAAAACAGGAAGAGAGGCTGCAGGCCTCATCTCTACTTCCATATTCTGACAGCTTTACATCCATTGTGTTGTGTGTGGTGGTGGTTTGGGTTGTGTGTTGGTGTGTGTGTGTGTGTGTGTGTGTGTGTGTGTGTGTGTGCGTGTGTGTGTGTGTGTGCGCAGTATGACAGTAAAACAGGATGTAATCAGCACACAACATATTAATAAACACTGTTTTCACAAGCAATGTTGTGTGACCTATTTAGGCAGACTGTTAAAAAATTTTTTAAATGTTTTCACTTCCCAATAAGCAATTATTCATGCAGATAAAAATGTTTCTCATGTTTTTGGCCTAAATAATGTGCAGCATTGTCCCATTAAATAGGGTCAATAGGGGGACTGTTGTGTTTTATGTTAATTCTATACTGAGCTTTTAGTGACCTTGTGCATTTTTCTCATGCACTAACCACATTCCCTCAGACATTTCTACATAGACTGATAGCTTTGTCATCATACTAGTAAAGACTTGTGTTTTTGCATTACTGTAGCTCTTTGTGTCAGACTGCATGAAGCCTGTAATTTGTGACTGTATCTTCTGTGACAATGTGTGCTCTTACAGTGGAGCTCCAGCGAAGAAAATGACACTCACAGGGGAAAAGTATAAGAGATGTAGGCCAAGTTCATCCGTTCTTGCTGTGCTTCAGACTCCAAACTGGTGTGTGATGCCAAGTGTAAAGTGTAACAGACCAGAATTCAAGAGCAGAGCTTTTATCCCCTCTGACACAAATCCAGGAAATGAAGTCTTGTCCGTGAAATTTCCCCAATTATATTCTTCCCATGTGAAGAGTTCCATTCAGAAATACAGCATAGACCAGCTCCACAGTCTTCCTGGGGGTTTATTGAGGACAAAGGAGTTTCATCAACACCTTATACAGTCAATTTCGCCCTTACATTTCCCTTTTACATTTCTATGAAGCTGCAAAATCCCTTGTAATTGCTGCGATTGTATGACTGTGTCACCTAGCCAATTGTTCCAAAACGTCCACCAAGACTCGGACGGCATTTGAAAATTTAAAAAATACAAATCATTTTGTGTAAGAGCTTTGTGACCTCCTAGATTCATGTTGATATGCCTATTGGGTTTCGGGCCTACTGTACAAGTTAGGACCAACTGGTTTAAGAAATTGTAGCAAATGGCTTGTTTGCAAAAGTAGTTTTTGTTATATTTGCCATGTGAGACATGTGTCAAAGACAAACTTCTTTACCAGGTCTGGTAAACTTGACCACATCATATTTCATCTGGCGTTTTTAGGTCAGAGGTGGCAAAGGTGGATGAGTTTAAATATTGACAAAGAGGATAGACAGGAATAGGAACGGATATGCTGTATTAAGGGGGCAGCGGGTGTTAGACAATTTGGAGATAAAGCAAGCGAGAGGCAAGATTGATATGGTGTGGACTTGTGCAAAATTCAGTGCGTATCGGGTGGAGGATGCTGAAGATGGAGCTGTTAGGCAAGAGGAAAAGTGGAAGGCCAAAGAAAAGGTTAAAGAGGGGAAGGAGGACATTCGCGTGGTTGGCGTGACAGTAGAAAAATGCTGGGGACAGGAAGAGATGAACAGATGAACTGCTGTTGTGACCTTTTAACAGTAGCAGCCAAACAAAGAAGTTTTAGGTCAGTTGACTTCAGCCAATAACTCATAGAGAAGCTGACATCAATTGGGACACTCCCCTTAGCAGCGCCCTTAATGTCCAAGAGATCAGAGGTCAACCTTAAAACTGCCCAGAGACACTCCAGCAGGATGGGTTTATGTTAATACATCTACTTGCTGACTGATGACCTACCTGTACTGTATGTTTTATGTGCGTTAACACCAACAGGTGGCAGCATATACCTCACATGCAGCCAGACAACAATCAGTGTGCAAGAGAGGAAAGATCCTCCCCCCCCTCCAGAAACAGGATGTATCCAGACAGGGGGTTGATCCTACTCTGCTCCTCCTCATCTCTTATGTAATCCCTATCTCAGCCGTGTGCTCCCCCCATAACCACTGACCTGAATGTGGTAATTGTGACCAGTTACTTAGAAGAAGTAGATATTTTTTTTTTAATCTCTAGTAGGCTTTACACTTTATATCTTTGACTTTATATTTTTGATATTTTATACTGTTATATTTTATACTGTTATATTCTTAAATTTTTTTGTGTCAACACTGCAAAGGGATTGCTTTAATCTCGTCGCACAAGTACCGTGTACTTGTGTATAATGACAATAAAGGCATTCTATTCTATTCTATTCTATTCTAGGCTAACTGACGACAGAGGCAACTTTGGGTGATGTTGCACTTGAATTGGACCACAAAGGAATGAAAGTGTGCAGCATTATGAGTCGGATTCTTCAGCCAACACACATACATGCCTTTGTTCATAAAGCCGGTAGTTCACAGAGGCAGCTGTCATTGGCAGTGTCTGGTGAAAAATGACATTGTTTTTTCCACTGTGGATGATCATTAAAGTCAATGGGAGTGTGGTGAGGTAGTAGTACTGAGGAAGTAATAGACTAGCAATGTTTAACAGGCAGAACAAAGACATAAGGATCGAACAAGATGATAAATGTAACACATTACTCTAGTGTAGCCTGAGGTTGGTTTATTTCTCGATGCACTGCAGTCTTAACAGCATGTTGTTTGCCCCGCTTCCTCATTCACGCCACCACTTAATAGATGAGTATTGTCTGGGTGCCTCTTATGGAAGCACATTGCCACCAAGAAATGGAAAATGTTCATCAAAATGTTATAGCATTGAAATAAGGACTTCAGAATAAATGTAGATTTGTGTTTCATCATCAGTTCTTGCTCTCTTGGTTTTGTCTTGGATGCTTTGGGAGCTGTTTTGTACGGACTTGGGGGTGACAAGTATTTTGGGGAAAAATCATCCATTTATATTTTTATATATGTAATCTATCCGTCAGGGTGAGACCAATTAGTCATCTTGGTCACTAGCAGCCCAGCTCCTCAGTATCCATCGTCATCCCTGGTAGAACAGCCATTCTACCTATGTCCATACACAGAAATAGACATACAGCTAAAAACAAGGACAACAAAGATGGACAAAGGTAGAACATAATCGTTTGACTACTATATACAGATATAATTACATATAAAAGTGTATACATAAATAAAACCAACAAACAACAATGACATTTATAGACAGTAAGACAATAGTGCAAGGGTGGAGAGAGCAAAGGGCACTGGAATAAATATGGAATTATGAATGTAACAGGTGGCATTACAGTGTATTTGGGTTAACATTTAACTGATATTATTTACATGTTAAGAAAACAAACAATAGAAATATATAATATTATTTTACAGGTAGAGTGGATGTATGTGTAACAATGTTTTCTGGTATTTTA
This sequence comes from Etheostoma spectabile, assembly GCF_008692095.1. Classification (NCBI taxonomy): domain Eukaryota; kingdom Metazoa; phylum Chordata; class Actinopteri; order Perciformes; family Percidae; genus Etheostoma; species Etheostoma spectabile. Next base: position 14,066,245 of record NC_045737.1, read on the forward strand.
TCACACAAAAGGTTCACAGGTGTTTTGAGCAAGAACACTGACTGAAGAAAAACAGAGATTTAAGACTATCGTGTTCAAATCCCAAGGATGCGAACATAAACTTGGCATAGTCTGTATTAACAAAGGTATAATGTCTCATTATTTTGACATGTATTTGCTTTGATTTGTACAGAACTTCATTCATCCATTTTCTCTCTTTTTTGACAATAATGAGCTTCCATACTTTCTTCACTTAGCTACACCAATCATAACAATAGGAGGGGCGGGGCCACGCCAGGTTAGGTTGTGACTCTTATTGGGTAAATAACAAACCACCCACTTATTTTGTAGCCTACCGTTGGGGAGTCACGAGAAGTTTAACGTAAGCGAAGCTCAACTGAAAATGACACTGAGGTGAATGGAGATGACACAGGTGTACCTCACGAAAACGTCTTCGCAGGGAGGAATACTAAAGCGAGCGTGTGAGGTTCTTGGCCGCCTACTTTGTTAGCCCACTTGGACTCGGGGTGGCTCGGCTTGTGGAGGAATCGCTGTAGCTGCTAGCGAAGCACGTTAGCCGCTAATTCCCGCAGCTAGTGAGCAAACTAACGTTAGCCTCTTCGCCCGAGTGAAGTGAACAAGTCGAGGTGTGTCAAGATAACGGCGCCGGGGCTAATTTTGGAAGGCTGGATATATTCCCGGGAGGTGTTATCGACACCGGTGCCAACTGCATTGTTGCGCCGCTCCCCTGCCCTCTTCTCATTGTTGGCGGAGCGTCCTTACTGCACACCGCTGAGTTTATGCTAGCAACGGTTGCAGCCAGCTACAGCAATGTGCCACATTAGCTAACGAACATATAGTTTGTTTTTTGGACAATCGTGAGTGGATACTGTCACCGGTGCTAGTTTTTGGAAACCGACGTGGTTGTATCATACGACCGTGACGCCCGTATATTAACTGTACTTTCATGTCGTATCATCCGACATCTAATAGTCCTTCCAGAAGAACAAGACGCGGAGCATGCAGGAGAAGAAAAGACTACATATAAGTAGATAGGGACGTTGGACACAACCGAGTTAAATTGGACTGTGTGGTTAGTCGAGGAACGAAATAGGGGTTGCATTTGGTGGTCTGACTGACAGAGAAAGTAAAGGATGAAGAAGTTTTCCAGAATGCCAAAGTCCGAGAGCGGTGGGCTCGGAGGGGCGTCCGGCTCCAGCTCCGGAGTCAGCAGCTACTTCGGGAAAGTGTTTGCCGTCGGCCGCTATCAAGTCACCGTGGATGAGCTAATTGCAGAGGGTATGTACAGTAGAAGATTTACATTAGAGTGTTCGTTCAGTTAAAATGTTTTCACATTAAGCAACACAAGATGTTCTGGGACACACCCGTCATCTTCTGTTTGGAGAGAATAACTGACACACAGACACAAGCAGTGAAGCAACTCCTCCAGCTTTGTTCCTTTTATGGGTTGGTAATTCGTTTACACTCCACTGTAAAAGTTCAGTTTTCCCCCACTAAACATCTGCACATCTGCTTATTTCCCCCCTAGAAATTACATGCAGATTTATTAAAATAGGTCACTCTTCTCTTCCAGGCTATGAACGCTTTGGTATTTAAAGTTTGGCACCAGGGATTTGGTCCATATCTGGATTTAAAAAGTAACTTTTCCCCATACAGCTGTAGTTTACATCCGGCTTCTCCATTTGGGGGGGGGGGGGGGGGGGGGGGGGGGTTGCCCCCAGGGTAACAACGGTTCAAGCCTCCTGTGTCAACATACAGCATGTAAAGATCCTACCATTAAAACAAAAAAAAACACTTAAACATGTTCTCGCAAGTTCTTTTGCAGTTTGATTTTGTACAATGAGGACTTTTTTTAATGGAAATATGAAAAGTTGTACTCTCTTTGCAGCTGTAAAAATGAACAGACTAAGTTCTCCATAGACTGGCAGAGAGACACTCTGCCAGTTATACAGTTTTGTGTGAACCTAAGCTAAGTTGATTAGATTGCATACCATTTCAAAACAAGTAACAACAGTGCTTGCTGGATAAACACATAAAGGATGTCTTATGCAATGGCTGTGCCTACCCAATACAGCTCCTGAGGATGTCAACAGTCTTCTTGGAAACGTAAGACATTTCCTTAATGGCACAAAACCCTGTATTCAAATCTGTTGAAGTGAGAGACTCCTCTATGTACAGGCAGAGAATGAGGAAGTGCGGAATCAAAGAAAAAAAGGGTTCTCAAAACAGCTGATCTTTCACAAATGGTTTAGTGCTCATCTGTGTATTTATTAAAAACATCACAGGGTCTTTTCTTCACAGGAAAGTCATATTTGTATGCTCTTGTTTGTATGCTATTACTGGAAAAGGCTAGTCAAAATAATAACAATCAGTATTCACAAATGTATTACAATAAATTAGAGGTTTAGTTACTGTGTCTACTCAAGTAACTCAGCACTGTAAAGATGCTGTTGAGTCAAACTGCAAAACTGATCTCACTGACTCAGAAAAATGAAATAAACACACACACACACACACACACACACACACACACACACACACACACACACACACACATGCAACCCTTCCTGCAAGCAGTCATGAGTCTGTGTCATCATATAATCATGTGAAGTGGCTGTGACTGGTTTTGCTAGAGCACACGGTTACATTGTGACCTTTGCTCATTATTCTGTTCCAAGGTAAGAGCCGGGTGTCTGTGCATGCCTGGGCTGCACAGTTAATCATATAGTTGTATATTTCATTTGACTTAGTGTGTGCTGCATTTAGAAATTGACAGCACGTTGAAGTCAGACACCAAAAGCAAAATGTTGCTCTTCATTGGGTTGGAGTAAAAGTGCTAGCTGTAAATTCTGTTCAAGTAAATAGTTATTTGGAAGCTTATTCAGAGTGAAACATAATGCTTATCAGAAGCAAAAACATGTGATATTTACAGCATCAAAAGGCAGAAAGGACAGAATACAGGTCTAAGTAATACATAAAAAAAGTGCATTAGTCTTTTCTTCAGTGATTTAGTATAGAAATATAAGTTACCCATTTTATTTTATGGGTGGACAGCATATGCACTCAACTGGCTGGGATTTTTCAATTGAAACTTAACTCAAATTCACTCAAATAAAAAAAAAAACTCCAGAAAAGGAAAAAGCTACTCTGACAGTAACCATAGTACATAAATGAATTGCTTCCACTGTTTCACTTGAAATTCATGTTGTTAATGCACACTTACATATGTAGCTTGAGGATGCTTTAGTATAGGGAGCTGAGAACTTTATTTTTTCTGTCAGTGGTGGGTCCCATCATGTGCTGCCCATTCAGCAACAGGACCTCCAACCACCAACCAACTGCTGCTAATTCTTCACTGAGGTTTGTGGGGTTTGTGGCCGGAACCACTTGGCAGGTAACCATCATTTGGAAGTCCTGTTCTTTTTAAAGACCTACAATGCTAGAAAACTGCAGTGTAAAGATTAATTTTGGGATTTACCTGCCATTGTGGCCCAGAAAACACCAGGCATGATCACAAGATTGGATTTAAAATTTCAAGTGTTATTCATTTAGTGCAATCTATTATTTAATTTTGTCCACATGAGAACAATGACATTTAAACTCCGATGCACATTGCAGATTGTTAGCAAAATTTGAACCAACTGCAGAATTCTGCCATAACGTGGGGTTTTCTGTGTAAAGTGAGACCCAGGCTGTCATGATAACAGTTCTTTCTCATCAAAAAGTTGTGCGTGCTAAAATCAGACAAGGCAAAGCCACAATTTAAACTGATGCTCATATTGATCTATTTCTTCCTGTCTTCTTGATTGTACCAGATAAGGCAAATTGTGCCATTTAGTATCCTCCATCTTTTCATAAAGGACATCTAGGGAGGTTCATCAGTATGCTGATTAGACCAGCTGCTGGACAGTGTGTGGCTCTGGGTCACTTATGACTGGTGTTTAACTATTATCTGGCAGCTGTGCCAGTTTAATGAAAAGCATGAGATTCACTCAGAGCCAAACACACAACCATAGATTTCTGTAGTAGAGAAACTGATGAAAACGTGTTTGAATGATCTGGTATCTTTTTTTCAAAACACCATCTTGCCCTAATATATTCAAAATGAGACTTATGTTAAGCTCAAAAGTTCAATTGATGCCACGTGGTTGGCATTTTTCCCCCCAGTGACATATCTGCAAAGCTAGACAGTTCCTACATTGAGTAGGAACATAGTCATTTCCCTCCACTCCCCCCTAGCCTCTGTGGTTTCTCTTGAGCTCTATCTGCTGCTGTCTCCAAGAGGAACACAGAAATGACATGTAGGAACAGGATGCATCTGTGAGCATGTCGTCCTTTTCTCCGCTAACGCTTATCGTTTGGGGTTCCACGTCAGGGCCTGTAAGTTTGGGAAATGTGTGCTTACTGTTGTCTTTTTGAATATGTTTTTAAGTTTTAGAATGGATAGTACATTCTTTTTTTTTTTTCTCTCTCTCACAGCCGTCATTCCTTTTCACTTGCACTCAGTTGGCGGTTTATTAGGTACACCTTACTATAACTAATGCAGTCTCACACAACAGTCCTGCAATACATCATTATGAAGGTTATAATGTCTAGTTTATAATTGCTTGCTCTGGAGGAAACTACTAGAACTGTTGGGTCCTTGTAAACTCTGGAGTGTGGTCTAGACCTATTCTATCTGTAAAGTGTCTTGAGATAACTCTTGTTATGAATTGATACTATAAATAAAATTGAATTGAAATTGAATTGAATTATTATACGTTTTTGTTGAAACTGTTTTGGAGAGGTACTGAGTCAACTTTGTGATCAATTTGGAGGATGTAGTTTGCAGTGCTGTTTTACTGCATTGCCTTAAGGAAGAGATGTGTGTCTGTTATCTAGCATAGCCACATTGATATAAATGGGCTGGGCAACAATTGTCAGAATATCGCCATATAATTCAACAACACTTTCGGAAAATGACCTGTTTAATCAACACCTAACAGATTCAACAGAAGCTAAAAATATAACCTTTATAAATGTAGGATTTATTGCATGACTGTTGTATTCGACTACATGAGTTATAGCTTGGTGTAATAATGAATTGATAACTAAGCGTTCATGTTGGTTGACTGACCCTTCACTTCTTTATCAGTTCCACTTCCTTTTATTCCAGAAAAAGAGGCCAGTTTTTCTGGTAGATACACCTCTGTTTTTGGTTTTATTTATGATGCTTGAAGTCACTGTTTGTAAGAAGGCAGACAAAATGTTCTGCACCTGCAATCGGAATATTTAATCAAGCTATTTGCTGAAACAGCCGCTAAGCAATTCAACAGATAACTGCTTCTGGAACATGTCTTGTGGTCAGCTTAACAGAGTTATTTATTCATCAGACCATGACCATGTCACATGACCGCTGTACCTGCCTCTCACTGTAGGTACAAGGCAAACATTCACATGTGTTGGTAAATTCATGTTACAATGTCAGTGCCTCTTTCTAATTAACAGGAAGACCTTGGCTCAGTAGTTTCACTTCCTATGTTTGAGGTTTTACAAGCAAGGTTATAATATATCACTGTCTCCTCTAATTAGGGTCAAATCCATCTTCTAAGCATCAGAAAGCTGCAGACGTTGTGCTTCGTAGTGGTTCCTGGTGTCTATTCATGCGTCATTCTAACCTTCTTCACAGAAAGCTTGACTCTCAGCTGACTGGTCCACTGAGTATTCTCTGTGCATTTTAAGTGACACACGCCTGTCACCAAACAAAACTTTATCTCTGAACATGCTGACTTTGCTTGCTGTCAGCAGAATCTTGAAGTGTTTACACTGGGGTTTATAAAGGCACTCTGTGAGTGTAAGACTTTTGGCCTTGGTTGCAGGGACTCCCTGGCCATGACAAGCCACAAATCATGTAAACACGAGAAACACAAACACTGTTTCCATGCAAATAGCTGCTAAGTTCACAGTGAACCTGAAACTCTTTCACCTTGCCCTTTGTCACTTGTGATCTGGACAAACGCCATGCATTCAAACAAACAAGTTTTTGGCCTCCTGACTAGAAATTTACAAAATATAATTGTATTGATGCAAGTGCAGTGCCACTTGAAACAAGTACATTTGATAAGGTCTTTGTTGTGGATTTCTTTTGCGGTGTTTGCTTTTGCTATAGAGATTACAATAAATGAAAGCTAAACCAAATGTTAAGTAAATATACTGTAGCTATCTACAGATATTAGCTTTTGGGTCGGACACAGTTTAGATAAAATGAAATGAAGCGCTCGGAGATGTTGGAGGGTCCTCTTTAACTTTGCTCTGGTTAAGACTAATAAACAACCTTGCAAACTAGGTTCAACTTTTATGGTTGGCAGTTTTGTCCTTTCAAATGTACAGTGCCACTTGAAACAAGTACATCTGATAAGGACTTTTGTTGTGGATTTCTTTTGCAGTGTTTGCTTTGTTATTTAGATTCCAATAAATGAAATGAAATAAAACCAAATGTTAAGTAGATATACTGTACATATCTACAGATATTAGCTTTTTGGGTCGGACACAGTTTAGTTAAAATGAAATGAAAATCGTTTGCGATGTTGAAGGGTCCTCTTTAACTTTGCCCTGGTTAAGACGAATAAACGGCCTTACAAACTGTGTTCTGGGGAGGAGGGGGGCAGTCCCTGTGGACCAAAGTATGGTGGTGAACTGGTAGCTGGAGAGGTGCCAGTTCACCTCCTGGGGACTGCCAATGTGCTCTTGAGCAATTCGCCAAACCCCCAACTGCTCGGGGCGCCTTTCAATGGGCAGCCCCCTCACTCTGACATCTCTCCATATAGTGCATGTATAGAACCTGAGCATGTGTGTGTGTGTAATTCAGGCCTGTGTGTAATAACGGCGTGAAAACATTGTAATTTCTCCTTGCGGGATTTTAATAAAATATTGAGGAGGAGTAGTAGTAGTAGTAGTAGTAGTAG
>NC_045737.1:14073198-14075152 GCF_008692095.1 Etheostoma spectabile
AGTAGTAGTAGTAGTAGTAGTAGTATACATACATGGTTAGCGTTGCTGACCTAGCATCTAGTTCAAAGAACATACAACCTTACAGAGCTGCTAGCATGGCTAGCTTCTTTAATGATACTTTGCTTGGACAGCTGAGCTTTGTGAAACAATAACACAATATCATCATGATACAATTCCACTTAAAGTAGATAAATGAAACAATTAGTATTTGAATAGCACTTAGCCCTGAGTTGGAAAGATATTTTGCTCACCCCCAAATGCTTTAGACATGCCAACAGTTACATACACAAATAACACTGTAATTAAACAAGTGCAGGTCTAATTGCTTCACTAGTCACTTCCATCAATCATTGCATTGCAGGTCAGGTCTTTACTTTTGATAATGTTTTTTTTTTGAATGACCTCTTTGATCCTCCCTCTCTGCCAGGGGAGGGGGTGAGAATGCATCCCATCTACATTATTAGCATACTGTACTGGTGATGAATAGGAACATTGTGCCCCTTTGTTGTCTTATTCTAGCACCGTAGAAAGAATGCTGGTACGACGCTGCACTTGGTCCCGTGATTGGCATCGCTGCCTTTGTGCTTGCTCATTGAGGCTTTCTGTATCTGCCTCTCTGCGTGGCCGCCCCTCCTCGCTTTTGTGAAACTGCAAATTATTTTTTTCCCAATTCATCATCGCCCAATGTGAGGAGGGCGTCGAGCCAAATGTGGGAGTGAATTCGGGTCACAGGGAGACTGCCAAACAGAAGGACATTGATCTGGAAGTCCAGTACAACATTTCACTTTCAGTGACAGCTTTATGTCTTTGATCAATGTGGCTTTCTCAGCACTAATTGAGGACCCATATGTATGATTAGGATTTCATTTAGTGAATTTAAACTGTTAATGCAGCATGATTCAAATCAAATGCAGCAGTGCAACACAATACCTCTAATTTTCTACCAGTCCAATATTTTATTTTCTTGACCGCAAAATATTTCCTAGTCTTCCAGTTTCTTCAGATCTTAGTTGTCACTCGGTCAGAGGTTGTAATTTGCAAATTTGACCAAATAACGGAGTTTCCCACAACTTAAACCAATCCCAGCAGTCCCACGTGCCAGACTATGTATCAGTATGTGACTCTGAGAGCCATGGACCAAGCAGGAGTGAGAACAGGTTGACGTCACACGTACGTGGCCATATTCATTTCCTTGTTTAACGACACGTGTGGGACACATTTACCAACAAAACGTACTACATTATTTACGTATTATACCAACATTTGAAGCATCCTGTGCCTTTTTGGGGAAGGTTACTAGGAAAACTCAGTCTAGAGTTATTTTATTCTCACCAAAACAAGTTTCCTAGAACTATACAAAAAAAAAACTATTTATTTTTTTTGCAACTTTCTCTCTCCCACAACTTCATTGCAACAAACATACAAAAAACATCACAACTTTTATCCCAATTTGTTTTTGTTTTTTTACATAAGCTCCTGCAACATCAGCATAACAATCTGGATGATTCTTTTCCTTTTTGGACTGGAGGACATGGCGTCCATGATTTCCAAAAACAATTTGAAATGTGGACTCAACAGACCCCAGCACACTTTTCCACTTTGCGTCAGTCCATCTCAGATGAGCTCGGGCCCGGAGTAGCAGGTGACATTTCTGGGTTTATATACAATATGGCTTTCACTTTGCATGGTAGAGTTTTAAGTTGCACTTGTAGATGTAGCAATGAACTGTGTTAACTGACAATGGTTTTCCAAGGTGTTCCTGAGCCCACGTGGTAATATATTTTACATAATGAAGTCGATTTCCGGTTGATATTAATAAGTTTCTCTGTTTGGAAATTTCAAGTGTTGTCAGCAAGAAAATCAAAAACAATCGGTGCTGCATACACCGTGTTATCCCCCTGCTAGAGTAGGCATCCAACCGGCTTAAACAGGGCAAGTTTTAAACATGTTTTTA
>NC_045737.1:14075162-14076183 GCF_008692095.1 Etheostoma spectabile
CTCTAAACATGTTCAAAATGTCATTACAAGTGCCTACCCATGTGCAGTGATTCCGTCCGAGGGAGCATATTGAATCTGACTACAGTAGATGTGACAGAAAGGCATACAAGTTGTTAATCCATACCTGTTTTCCGGTGAAGTCCACACTAGTTGATTGTCGAACTTTTACAATGCAATATTTCATCTTCAATTTTTTAAAATTTTTCCACAAAAAAACTATTTGCCGTTATGTCCTTAGTAGTGACTATGTAGAAACAGGCTGTAATCTGACTCCACAATGGAGCCAGAGGATCACTTTGGGGAAAATAGCAGGGCCACGCACAAACGTGCGTGGGGAGTGTGTGGTAGAGCGACTCTAGAGGCATAGTGAGAAACCAAGTGTCTCCCCTGTGCTTTCTGACCACGGTGGGAAATCATTTTGTAGTCTGACTTTTACTGACACCCACCTATCCTGGCATTTATTTGCTGCAGTGTGATTGCAGTACCTATGTTGACAAAATGTTTTTCATCGCAGTCTGGCAGTATCCTAATTTATGCCCCAACAGTTTTTATGTTACTGTGATGAGATAAAGGGAACTTTTCTCAAAGAGGATACAAACGGTAGATGCTATTGGCTTTATTACCTTTATAGCCATTTTTGACTATTTGATTGTTTAATTTAGAACACAGCTAGGCCATTTATATGGTCTAAAGTAATGAACGCAAACCTGCATACATTTATGTCTGTGTTATGTTGTCAGAAAATGCATAGCTTCTTGGAAAGATACCTCAAAAACATCATCGGTTAATCCAACACATTTAAAGAGCAAACTCCTATTTTCTTCTTTGGATGTCAGGATGCTGTTGAACACAACTGACGAGGTGTTTTTACCCTAGTGTATCTTTTTTTTTTTATTCTGCATCATCTCTGTCTCTTTTCCCAATTTCATCATAAAGGCTCCAAAGCACAGCCACTTGTGTCTGTCGGTTCAGTTGTAAACACTGTTGAAGAAAAATGTATGTGAGCTGACTGCCAGAACCT
>NC_045737.1:14076193-14078000 GCF_008692095.1 Etheostoma spectabile
TAAGGCCAGGATGAAAAAAAAAAAACAAACATGTAGTGTACACTCATCGCTGCACCTCCTCATATTACCTTTTATGGACTTGCTGTTCAGAAAGAAAGTTATTTATACAGATTGCATCTGTCTTTTAAAGAGCTTTGCATCATTCACCTGGGTCGGGGTAGGAAAAAGATTAATTGCAGGCAAGGCACCTGTACTTTACACACAGGCCATAGTGGAAGAATGAAAACTGAATAAGCAGGGAGAGATATAGTCGGGCTTGACAGTTTTGAGACTCGTACAACAAAGCGTACAGTGGTGTACGCCCCATTAAGGTGGTGGTTACAATGCTGACTGGGCATTACTTGAACTTCCTCTTTTGGCTTCTTTCTTTGTTTGAAAACCTTCACTGTGACTGATGCTTTGATGTTTGATTTTATTGTGGCTCTTCCAAATGTCCTTCTTCATCACACAGTCTTGTTTGAAGTTTTGACCCGTTATTGTTCTTTGGCCATTTATGCCAACATTTCAATGTATACAGAACCTAAGGCTGGGTATCTAAAATTTAGTAATGTAATGAAAGCTGGCGTGAAATCTCTGGTCAGATTTGTAATTTGTTTAATTATTCTTTTGCCACTTTTAGACTCTATATTATGTCATCTAGAATAGCCTTTTCTCAAGCTGGGTGCTGCGGTACCCTGGGGCGCCTCATGACTTTGTCAAAATCAATCAAATCACCGATGATTGATCGGTATCAAGAAGCAAATAAAGGTATGGGACCATCTCTTGTTGAGATAGCTGATCTAGAAAGCAGAGTGCCACACATTCTTCTTTAAAGGTGCCCTGTACAGTTCTTCCAAACAAACAAAAGTTGTTAATATTCATTGCTACTCACCAAAATGCATTATGTATATGTGGGCATTTTAGGCCTTTATTAGACATAACAGTTGTAAGAAATGGGGGGGGAGATGGGGAAATGACATGCAGCATCTGGGAAAAATATGAATCACGATTCTTTAGCTTGGAATTGATATCACGATTCTCTGCCATGATTTTTTTTTACAAAGTGAAATGTTCATTGCACACATGAACCACGACAAAACAAGACAAATTGGCAGTACCAAACATACATTATTTTTTTTTGGCACCTATAGCACATTGTACATCACCACAAGCCTGTAAAGATAGAGGCTTCACTGAAGAGAAGAGAGAGCTTTGCATTGCTTGGGATTATATACAGTGTGTTTAAAACTCACAGAAAGTAGTAGTGTTTGTGACGCAATCGGCTCGTAAAATTAAATGAGAATGAAAGGCATACAAAAAATATTTTTAATTTTTTCTTTTTTTAATAAAAAAAATCATTTGAAAATTAAATCGTGAGCAGGGTGAATCAAGATCGTGATTTTTCTAATGATTAATCGTGCAGGCCTACTGCAGTGGTACTAAGCACATGTACAAGGCACTTGCCAGCTGAAAGTGACCTGTCCTTTTGTGACAAGAGCAGTGTGGTGCTTTATACAGAGCAGACGTACCTGGAAGTGTGATGGAGAGTCTTTTGAATAGAGAATCTTCTAAAAACAGAGCATCCTTTTCACAAGAAAAAAATGTTTGGAAAGGTTTATTTCCACACAACAGAGCTTCATAAAGTACTGATAATTCCTAAACTCTTTTCCATGTGCTTCCCTTCTGAATAATTTTAAATTCTCAAAAGTCTACTTCATTGACCAAATTTTCATCAACAAGGAAATAAGACAAGCAAACCATGATCCAAATGTAAGATACATACTGAATTCTTAACAGTTGTGTGTGTGTGTGTGTGTGTGTGTGTGTG
>NC_045737.1:14078010-14080514 GCF_008692095.1 Etheostoma spectabile
TGTGTGTGTGTGTGTGTGTGTGTGTGTGTGAGTAGAGTGATACATGTGTTTCCTCTAAAACTGGTATCATTGAAATGCCGATATAACCGAGTTTTTAGCTGTTTTTTCCTCTATGAATGCACCATTCATTCATTTTAGTACAGTATGCCTGCAGCATCCCGCTCTCTCCTCTGTGTTTTGGCAGAGTTACACCATCGCCCCAAAAAGTTTAAAAATATCTGACCTGCAGCAACCTTGGTTATCTCCTTGCTATGGCCATGCATATTTGACCTGACAGGAAGAGGAAATTAATGTTTAGTACGTTAGTCCTGGAAAAGGGATGAGAAACATGTGACATAAGCAAAGTGCGGCGTTGTCTTTGTTTCATAAAAAACACTGGAAAATAATGAACTTGCTATAAATTTAGTACGCAAATACGCAAATCTGCACCCGACTTACATCGGGGAGTGACAGCTGTAATCAGATTGTCTCAGGAACTTAAGTTTGTCCCGGTCTTCATGTTAAATATGTTTTAATGTTCCTGAATGTAAGGCTGCTTCATTGTCACTGAAGCCTTAAAATAACCTGTAACATGCTGAGAAAATAACTGTCATCGTTTTTAGGAATGACATTGTTGAAGTAATTTCCCCTATTAATTTGGGATCAGTGGACAGATGACACATTTTTAGGGTTTGTGCTCCTTTTAGAGAGTTTACCCAAAAGGTGAGCCCTGTCCAAGTTTAATTCTTATGAAATCTCTTGTGGGTAAGTTGGAGAAGAAGGCCAAGTGGAGATTTGCAAGTGATGGAGGCAGAGAAAACGGAATTGCTTCTCAAAGTACAACACACTTTTTACATGTTTTCTCATCATTTCAAGTAGAACAATTGCATCACTAACATAAGAGAAAGTACATCCCAGTATTCATAACCACCTTTACTTATTTTAAACGTTCTTGCAAGCTGAACTGAAGCCGAGATATCCTTCACACTTTTTTTAATGTGGTGCGAACCAGAGGCCACTTTAAGTTGTTTTAAGCTGTAAGGACTTGTAGGGGAGGTGTTGTGTCTTCATGTTAGGAGATGAGGGCCTCCAGGAGGAAATACCTAAGCCTGCTCTAAAAGAAATGGCATTCTCCTCCCTTCGAAGCAGCTCTGCAGCTGAAAGAGGCACATTGAATTGAACTTTTAGTTGGTAGTTTTTTAACAAGCTAAGACGTCACGCTAACTTAAGTATGGCTGTGGGATGAAACGAGGGAAATCAACCGAGAGAGCGATGTGAACAGAAGACTGCTGGTCAGCGAAGGGTCTGTTATCACAGATGACCTCATGCTTAAGAGGAAGAACATCTGTGCCTTGTGTCTACGCAGAAACTATAAACGTAACATCTCTGTTTGCTGCATGTTACTAAATCCTCTAATCCTCACTTGCTGAGACACTCCTCTTCCAGTTTTGATGTTTTTTTCTTTCTTGCTTATATCACTAGGCATGCTGAGTATCTGTTTCGCAAAGGCTGTTGAGATCCTCTTTCAAGCCTCTTTCACAGGCTGTCATGTGGACTGTCTGTGACTGCCCTAGTTAGTCAGGCTTTGCAGTGATTTCAGGGTCCCTAGCGCTGGATGCAGGGCCGGGGAAATATTCTCCAATAATTACACTGCTCGCCCAGTACATGGCTGTAATGTCAATACCCCCTTTTCTTTCTTCCTGGTCTGATGATTTGGGTTTTCCTCCCTACTGTCACTGACGACTGACCATGTCCTCACGGTGAAGTGCGTCCATCTCTTCTCCACAGTGCAGTCAGCTAACAGACAAGCCGGAGGGGAGGTACAATAACATTCAGATGTGACTAATGGGCTTTGAGCACCAGCGTTAGACATGTCCATCAGCAGTGCTTTAATACATTGAAAGGATTCAGTTACATTTCTGTGCACGAGAAACTTCAGTCTGTGAAACCTAAAGGGGCTGTACTCTATATTAAAGCAAAGACATAGTTAGAGTAATTGTGTCCTGAGCAGAGAATAAAGTCACACTCCCTCTGTGTGTGTTGTAATCCAAACTTCTCTGTTCTTTATTTTGATAGCTGGTCTGGCCTTGTGTGCATGGAAGTGCATATGTCCGTGAAAAAATGCAAGTATTTCACATATTGGGGAACGGTCTGTGAGAGCTGCCTGGTGGCAACCCCACCCAGCTGTTTATTATAGTATTTGGGGTTCAGTTGCATTTTTATCAAATCTGCTGATGAAATCCTCTCAAATACCACATTTCATATCTTTTTACCTCAACTGTTTCTGAATGTCCTCTGCCTTCAGTCTGTGGGTGAGCTGTTCAAAATCTCCACAGCTTTCTACCTAACTAGCCAAGAATATGTGCCCAACCCGTAGCATGATAGCGCTTGCATGCTAGCTCGTTCTCAGTGGAAAAACACTGCTACAACACCCACTAGTTCACCCTAATCTACAAAATAACTACTTCCATGTCCCTTTTCTGCAGGGTTTCCACAAGTGTGCCCTCGTTTAGAAGAAGTCTCCC
>NC_045737.1:14080524-14092721 GCF_008692095.1 Etheostoma spectabile
TCCTGTCTTGTACTGACCAAAGTTGGAGAAAGCAAGTGCATACCTAGCTACTGCACATGTGCGACTCCCAACAAAGATAGTAAAGACAAAAATTAAACTATGTAAACCTATTATGGTACAACCTCAAAATACTATTATGAACCTGAAAATAAGCATAATATGGGCACTTTAAGAACCTTAAGCAACAAAAGTCATAAATAAGTTGATCTTTAGGATGCGGATGCCATCACAAAGGAGAATTGACATTCAACTAATTTCTAATCACATTTTCCTAGATATATTACTTATTTGCTCAGCTAAATTACTTTCCTCTAATTAAAAAGACGGGAAAGATTTTATAAAAGAGGAGAACGCTTTTGTAAAGCATCAAAGAGAGATGTCAGATGCTAAGCTTAACACAATTCAAGTATTTTGGACCCGCATTGGAATTGGCTATTGCCGACCAACTTTATTGGATATAAAAAGCCTTCAAAGAAAGATTAAATAACATAATCACTTGTTATCACAGTTCACCATCATGCTGTACAGTAAGAAGCTTTTGAATGGGTTTAAGATTTGGGTTAAAAACATTTTTTTTTAAATTGGATAAGTGACCTCCCAGATAGAATAACATCCCAACTTTGTTGTTGTAGACTGTGTTCATGATTTAAGTCATTAAGTCATTGATATGGGGCTTGTTATTAGCTTGCAAATTGTATTTCCAACTTATACGTTTGTACGTTCTTTTCTTTGGAATTATTTTATTTTATCTTTATTTTTAAATATTTGTTATTGTATTCTAATCCAATTTATTATTTCTCGTCTATGCTGTATGTGTGCTGTGTGTCATATGTTGCTGAAATGTACACATTTTGGATCTATCTAATTTCTGTTTCATTGGATGAAACCGTTCTGTGGTTAGATAGAGTTCCAGTCTGTTTCTCTGAGTCTATTTGCACATCTCACTTGAGTCCTTTGTCTGACGTAGCATGTTATTGTTTGCATCTGTGTAGTTACTGTCGGTAAGTTACAGACAGCTTTGTTGTTGTCATTGGTTGAAGCCAGTCTTCTTTATAGTGAGGGACCTTTTGTGTTGTTTCGGTGTCCCTTATTTGTCTAGGAATTTGGTATGCCTAGCACAAAGCCCCTCTAAAATAATTAGTTCTATCCAGAGCCTCTCAGGAGAATAAAACACTCAATAGAGCACCCCTTCCGTGGCTGGCATAGTCATGGGACGCAGCAAAACC
Organism: Etheostoma spectabile; assembly: GCF_008692095.1. Lineage (NCBI taxonomy): Eukaryota > Metazoa > Chordata > Actinopteri > Perciformes > Percidae > Etheostoma > Etheostoma spectabile. Next base: position 14,081,751 of record NC_045737.1, read on the forward strand.
CCCAGGGTGGCGATTTAGTGAGAATCTGATCCTGGAGCATATGGCCTCAGTCAGTCCCAGAGCAGGCCAGCAGGCAGTCCTGAAGCGTTTGGTAGGAGGGTCTGGCCCGAGGCCTCTGTCTTCTCCTAACTTTCCAAAAGCCACCTTCCCTCCGGAGGCACAACGCCAGTTGCCAGGATCTTTGACATAGTCAGTTTCTAATGACAGACTGCTAACAGCTGGAGTCAGGGAATCACAGGAAGGATTTTCAACAATTCAGTGTAAGAATGCGTGTATATTCTGTAAAGTCTAATGCACACTACTAGGGCTATAACTAACGATATCTATTTTTAAAATGATTTGTTCATGAATCTACTGATCATTTCCTAGATTAATCGATTATAAAATGTCAGAAAATTGCGAAAAATGTTGATCAGTTTTTTTCAAAGATTAATCTAAGAAGGTAAAGGCCGCACAACAGCTTAATGCTTTGTGCAAATAAGACATACATGCGTAAGGCAATGCTTTGCCCCAAGTTTGGCAATTTGGCCTTCTTCAGGTGTTTATTTTTTGGAAAATTAAGCTGTTGTGCGGGCTTTACCGTCTCTGACCAAAACAAATCTTGACCTTGTAGTATATTGTTGAGAATATGTTTGTAATTGGAGCACCTTGGAGATGGGTCTTAGACAAGAGACAAGCAGATTATTCGCACCAGTGGGATATCTCTGACTGAAATAATCTCATAATCAGTTCACCTCATCTGACTTCACTTCACTCCAAGTCAACATGTCAACAGTCTCAGCCAGCACATATTGTATAGTCTGCTCTAAGGCAACAGAGTGGGAATGAATTTTTGTCAGGGTGTTAAGTATAGCTCTCCAGTTTGTCCTGTTTTTGTGCGAAGGTTAGCTGTTCTTTTGTATCTTGTCCATGCATGCTTAAACAGCCTGCTCTTTTGGCCCTCTGCCTGAGCACATGAATTTCGCCTTGTTTTGCCATCCTACCCATTCAACCCCCACATCTTCTTGCCTCCATTCTTGCCTAAAGTTTGATCTTTACTACGTCGGCATCCTACACCTTTGTGTCATACAGTACATAAAGCTTAAGATTAGATGACTCACTGGTAGTTTATTTTTCTAATATGGCAAGGTCGTTAAGCAAACTCTGCATCACATATGAGTTTCAGCTTGAAGCTTGTCCTGCTGCATCCTGCTGTTTTAAAAGTCTTTCACAAGACTGTCATATGATTCCGTTTTTTGCCTAAAGAAGTTCACTCCCACTCTCCCAAGTCTCTAGATGGCTCAGCTGCCTTGTCACAGGAATTCAATTTAAGCTTGGCCCTGCTGTGTGGAGTGACCATCAAGCTTACGTTACCACACAGCGAGGTCAAGGCAAGTTGATGAACAGCGCCATCCAGCAGGTGTAAACAACCTTGGCTCTCGTACTTTGTCTTAGCAGAATTTCGATTTCAGTTTTATCTGTTTTTGAGATGGCAACAGGTCTCTGGACACAACTGCTGGGTAGCTCTACTCACAAATGCACCAAATATCAGCTTTTCATTCTGTTGCAATATTTTAACCATTCAAATTATTTTGACCCTGTTACTCTTTACTTTTACTGTTACTTTTGTTTCCTTTGTTATGACTATGTAATGTCATTCTGATTGTGTTCAAAATCTCCTCAGCTTTCTACCTAACTAGCTTCTCATTTCAGCAGCACCAGCATGTTTTAGATTAGATAATACTTTATTCATCCCCCAGTGGGGAAATTCCCTTATTACAGCAGCAGCGGTTTTCTACAGTAAAAGCAAAAAAACTAATAAACAAGTAAAACACACAAACAAACAGGCAAACAACAGACTATAGACTGGATGTAAAGTGGCATTAAATAAAGGTACTGTAAAGTGCGGTTGCCATAGTACAAAAAACAATATTGCAGTGTAAGTAATTGACATTAAAATTAAATTGAATATGTAATTAAAATAATATAGCAAAAGTAGGTGACCTGTGACCATAAATAATACTACAAAAAAACTACAACATTATCAGGTAGTGCTGGTGTTGTAGAGTCTGATAGCGGCTGGGATGAACGACCTGCAGCACCTCTCCTTCTTACACCGTGGGGGCATCAGTCTGCTGCTGAAGGAGCTGCTCAGGGACCCCACAGTGTCGTGCAGTGGGGTGAGAGGTGTTGTCCATGATGGATGTCAGCTTAGCAAAAACATCTTCCTCTCCTCTACTTTCTCTATGGGGTCCAGAGGACAGTCCAGGACAGAGCTCTCTCTCCTGATCAGTCTGTTAAGTCTGCTCCTGTCCCTGTCTGAGCTGCCCCCCCCCCTCTATAAGCTGCTTGTTGTTTCATCTGCAGTTTGTATTTTTTGTCTATTTAGAAATTATTTGTTTAAATGCAGCTAGCCTTGTAAGTGTCTGCGGTAAAATGATAATCTCTGGATCAGTGGCATACAAAATCACAGGGATCTTAGATGTTTTTGAAATGAGGCAAAGACATACAACAACATAGTTTCTCATTTACACTATCCAATGCTTTATTATCAGCTGCCTGTTTATTGCTTTGCTCCAATATGGCATCATTTACCTCGTCTTTACTGATGCTGCTACAGTGTTTGCTTATGTCTACTACATATAAGCAAGCACTACACTTCAGTTTGTTGTTGTTTCTCCCATCTAATGTTTACTGTCAACACAGGGACACAGAGGTTTAACCTGAATTAATTATTTTTACAGTTGTAGGTTTTCACTGTCCTCACAACAACACAGCCTCTGAGATCTGTTTTAAAAGTAATGTTGATGGACTCTTCAGTGAGGGCCTTTGTGCCCACTGGTCACTTCCCTCCCTGTCTCCTCATTCCCAATCCATATCCATGCTGTTTTTTAACTGACCTGAGGTAAAGTATTATGCAACAAGTGTGCCATTGTTGATCCCTTTTTTCTTCTCCTCAGTCTCAGACTTTGATGCCCACCACTCAGTGGCCCCTCCGAATGAGACAGAGTCCATTTATTCAGAGAGGCACACAGGACAGTGACAATAGTGTAGATATAAAACTATTATAATATTAACATTGGAAAGCCAATTGCTTCATTTACTCCAAGATTACACCCAATTTAATGGTGGTCCAAGGCTAGTCTATATCCTCGACGTTCCACTTCCAGGAAATTCCGCTGATTGTCTTTCATTTTGGCTGGATGTCTGCCGTACCTTCCACTTTCTTTGTGTTGGCATTTTAAACTCTGGCCGATTCATGAGGATTTTGGATGACTGCCTCTAACCTTTTGAGTGTACGTGTTTCACCCAAACCAGTTCCTTCCCGAGGCTATTTAGCAGCTGCGTGGTTACTTGTTATTAGTTTAAAGAAATGCCAATAAACCAGAAGTTGTGTTTCTTCCTTCTCGGAATGCTGTGTGGACTCGCCAGGTCTGGCAATGGCAGACTAGTCCCATGCAAGCTAAATGAGCTTAGCCTACTTGCTCATGAAATTAGCCCAGATAGCTGCTGTTAAAATATCAGCTCTTGGATGCCTTTTATATATCCTGATTAGCCACACATTTTTCTACATTGACGTGATTAGTTAGTGAGCAATTTTTCCACATATTATTCCTCTGTGTGAACCATGCTAATCACCACCCTTTTAAAATATTCATGTGTGAAGCATACTTTTAAGAATGCGATGTAATACTAACTTTAACTTTACTTGTTTTTTTCCAGGGGGCTTTTCTGTGGTGTTTCTGGCTCGTACGCACAGCGGTGTTCGCTGCGCTCTCAAAAGGATGTATGTCAACAACGTCCCAGACCTGAATGTATACAAGAGAGAGATCACTATCATGGTGAGAACGGCGTCAGTTGTTAGTAGTTGGAGACGTTGCCTCTCAACCCAACTGAATTCTTCCTGCTTGTCTTTATTGCAAGAGCTTTATTCTAAATATCTATTGGTTGTGTGTAATGATTTACACAATACTAATCATGGGACAGGAAATTAACATATAGAATAACCTGTGATTAAATGGATATTTTGGATCTTTTGAAATGGGGTTGTATGAGGTACTTATCCATAGTGATGGCAGACGGCATGCCCCATTTTTAGAGTATCAAAATCGGAGATAAGCAATTTACTGTTGTGGGGGACAGCAGCTAAACGTATTTTAGCCGCCAAAAAGGTGCAGCCTATCTAAAATCTTACTACTAACTACTAAAAGATATGGCTTGTCATTTTGCTGATCTCCATACCATTTTATTCCTCTGTTCAGCTGCATTGTCAACAGTGTTCCTTCTAATCCTTCCCTGGCTGGAAAACAGATTTCTCTCACTTTTTGTGCACAGAGGGCCTACTTTGCACTGCACTCATTATCTCAAAAATATCATGAGGGCATTCTCAGTTTTCAGGTATTTAATTTAAGGAGATAACTCTTGTTTAAAATGGGGCACAAGCCCTTGTAAAGATGCATGCTCTCATAAAGCAAGGCGCATATAAATGGCTTCATTCCATCTTCCTTAACCATCCTGTTTTTCTGCATTTCCAGTCTGGCAAGGGCAAAAGCCTTTTGGCTGTGTTCTAGGTGACATTGTATTACTGCACCTGGTCTATTGGCTGATACGTTCTATTACACAGAGCTGGAACTCACACGATTACAGCAAATAATTCAAGGTGTTTTATGTCATTCAAAGTTACATATTCTCATTTATTCTTTAAACTAGCAGACTTGTACTACGTGGACAACAGCAGATGTGTCGTCTTGAACGTTTGACCCCAGTGTGTCAGTGAACAGCTCACTCTGAGCTGTTTGGCCAGCTTTGTGTGTCTTTTTACTTGCCTCATCAGTTGTGTAATAGTCACCCACACAGCTGACCTTAAACATTGACACGGTTCTGGCCCGTTTGGACGCTGCCTTGGGTGTGTCAGTTTCCACAACACACAGCAAGTCTGTCTTGTCATGCTGGCATTTAGTAAACCAACAAATCCAACACTGTGATGCTTTAATCTAGCAAATGAATCAAGTTAAGAAAAATAAGTGGAGTTAAGAGCTCAGCATGGCGTAGGAACATGAAGGAATACAAAAGACAATCTTGCCACACAGTAGCTTGACCGCAAAGACGAGATTGGACTATATTCAGCTGAATGTTTAACTTTTGGGATGTGTTCTCTAAGGAACCTATCGCGGTCAGCAATGTTTCTGTGGTTGTTGGCAATTGGATGTGGTTTCCATAGATTTATAAACACTGCATGCATCGCAAAAATGCAAAACCCGGAGGTATATACACATCATTGCTTGTAATAAGGCAAAATTTAAGTTTAACAAATCTGATTTAAAATGTATGCAGCTTTAGGCAACGTAATTGGTTTATCTATCTAACATGATTGACTTCTCTGTCCTCTTTAATGGGGTTTTCAGTCGTAGTTATGTACTGTATACCACTTTAAAAGACATTAGGAAACAGAGTGTAATTCTAGTCTGAAGTTTTTCATGCTTCATTTTAAATTTAAAACATTGACTAGCAGCATCCCTCTGCTGAACAAACATAGCAGCGATACTATACAAGTCCAAACATGAATGCTCATCAGCACTTACTGATAGGGGGCAAATGTGTGAAAACAATCCACATATATCCTTTGTAAATGCCTCAAAAGCTACCATGTGGTTTTTGAGGCTTTTGTAGTCTGAGCTATGTTCGTAACAATTACATTGTACATGTACAGCTTTTTCTTCTTCTTGAATACTCATGTGACTTCTTGTTCTTATCAGTTCCATCTTTTCATCCCATATGCAGAAGGAGCTGTCAGGCCATAAAAACATTGTCGGCTACCTGGATTCTACAATAAATGCGGTGTCGGACAGTGTCTGGGAGGTCCTGATCCTAATGGAATACTGTAAAGGTAAAGCCTCTCTGTTTGTATATACACACATGTCCTGAAACCATGACAGCATGTGTTATACTCTTCATAATTCTGCTGCATTTTCAGATTAAAATATTTGATTTCTGATTTTTATTTGGGTTAGTTAGGATTACTTTGGGACAAATAAACTAAATGAAACCAAACCTTAAATTAAAGCAAAAGTAAAGGAATGGTTTCTAAATGTCTTTTTCTTGCAATTGTGAGTTTTATGTTTTTGGTCCTTGTCGCACACTATAGTTAAGATGGTGGATGATGTTTGGTCTTCATCAAATCACCACTTGGAAGTTACACAGCAATGCCTTCCAAAAGTAAAGCCAACTTCACTGCACATTGGGTAATAAATACATTCTAGCATTCGCCAACAATCTACATCTACATCGGGCTATGTAGTTAACTCTATTTATTGTGGCAGCCCGCTGTCTCATTGGACAAGTTTATATGCAAACATCACTCTGGTTAATGAAAATAATCAAATTGAAGCAGCTTTTACATGGTGACATATTTAGTAAACTTAGAAACGGATTGAAACATTGATTCTGCCGTCTGCCTACCCTTTCTGTCACACGTTATTGTCCTCGAAACATGCGTGTTAGCTAAAAGCAGAAGATACAGTCATGGACTCAAATGACACATGACATTTACATTTTTTATTGTAATGGCTAATTTCAGTAGTCCCAAAAAAATAGCCAACTAACTGTGATAATAGCAAAATCTCTAAACCTTTAGATACCATTTGCTGTATTTGGAAAAATTGAGTTTTAATCGTCTCACCTTGAGACTGTGAATGTAATCACACGTATACAAAACAACTGCAACTGTCCCAATTGGAAATTATATTTTACAAACAAGCTGGCTGGTACTTGGTTTCCCAGCCTGAACTGATGACCTGAGTCCTAAAGCTGTCCTTCACCTTTCTCCTGCAGCAGGTCAGGTGGTGAAGCAGATGAACCAGCGGCTGAATGTGGGCTTCAGTGAGGCTGAGGTCCTCCACATCTTCTGTGACACGTGTGAGGCGGTAGCCCGCCTGCACCAATGCAAGACACCCATCATCCACAGAGACCTCAAAGTAAGGAGGATGTTACCCGCTCTAATGTGTATAAACTTAAGTGAAGTAAATATGCTTGGTCAGCAGAAGAAAGAAAGAACACTTTGGTTTCACAGCTCGTTCTAACTCCTCTGCTTCCTCTTATCCTCCCTGCTTCCTATGCCAGCTTTATTTCCTGTTCTTCCTCTTGTCCCATACCCCCCTCGTCTGCTGCCCATGCACCCTCTTTCTCATTGTGAACCAAACTTACTCTTTGTACAAGGCCACAATAGCTGATACATCTTGAAATTCCTCACTAACTTTCAGCTTACGTGGCTTTCAGAATAGATTTTCAAATCAAAGGTGGCTATGAGCCAGATTTACCCTAATTTTGTTGATGCTTGGAGGCCAGTGGTAGTTTCCCACCCTAGTTGAATTCTCCTCAGTGCTCCAATCAGTGGGTCGCTGTACTCTGTCCAGTTGGACAAGCCTCTAAACAGTGCAGTCCCTTCAGCCTCACAGGCCTGTCCTCTGTTCGCTGTCTGTATCTATCTGTTCAGCCTACATGGCTTACATAACATCGCAGGGACACAAAAGACCACGGAGGCCCAGTCACGCATCGCCAGGGGAAGTGAGAGTGCAAAAAAAGCCCCTTAACTCTGAGCTGTCAAGAGTATTGAGACACTGTTGCTTTCATTAGCTCAGCATTTCTATGGACAGTTTGAAATCTTTCTCTTGATACTTGTTTGTCTCCCCTCCTCTTCTGTGTCACAACATGGCTTTCTATTTTCAGATGTTCAGCTCTTACATTTTCCATCTTATGCCATTGTTGCACCTTCAGCTAGTCTCATCTTTCTGTTGCTTCCTCTTTCTTTGCTACTTTTTTCCTTCTTTTTTTTTTCTCCCACTGCCTTCATTTAATTCTAGCCTTTCCTCAATCATTCCTGAAAAAAACAACAAAGCCTGACTCCCCTAATAGAAACACATCTAATAACATAATCATCTGTTTTCAGACTGACTTGTTATTGAAATTTGGGGCCATAGAATAGCTTTGATGAAAATTATTGTAATGAAGGCTTGTCTTACTACTCCATCACTGTGTGTTAATTCAGTTCAGGGGAATATTTGCGCTTTTATAAGCAACTTTATCCACTGGTTGTTGTCCATGCCCATTGTGATGTAGGTGGGGATTAGCTCAGACTTGATTGGTTGTTTGTTTATCTGTCTGCCACAGAATATTTCATCAGAGTCACAGCTGATGCAATTTAATGAGATGATATGTCTCAATCACAACCACATTGTATCCTTCGTTAAATTATACAGGGTGGAGTCCATAAAGAAGTAGCTGCTTGGGCATTGTCATACCAGTTCTACACATACAAAGCTGTTATAAGGAAACCTGTAATAAATCAGACAAATAACAGCAAATGCAGTTTAAAAGTTCTGGGGTTGCAGCATGGTTATTAGATGATCAATGACACTGCATTCAAATCAGCCAGCCAGGACAAAGTTACATTTAACTACATCTGCCAATGTATACTCTGTTGTTGGTGTATCTATGTAGTTGTCATTCATTTTAATCTTTTAGTTATGCTTTTTTTGTTTATTAAAAACTCTAAAACCTCTGTCTGTTTTTTCCCCAGGTGGAAAACATCCTGCTGAATGACCAGGGAAATTACGTGCTGTGTGACTTCGGCAGTTCCACTCACAAAATTTTGCTGCCACATAAAGATGGAGTGACTGCCGTGGAGGACGAAATTAAGAAGTATGTATGTTCTGCATGTCACTCAATACAGTAGTTGGTAAAACCTTTTAATATTTACTTTCCACTAATATGTCCAGGCTGCTGGTACGTATTGTTTTAGCACCACAGGAACTTTGGGGGAAACCCAGGACTATTTATTTTAAATCTCAGGAAGTAAACCTGCATTTCGACCTCACAGACATGTGTAGTTTCCGTTCCAGTGCCTGCCTCCCCAAAAACTCCCTGTTACTGAGATAGGCCCTAAATCTGGATCGGGGGAGAGTTTTCACTTCTGAATTTAACTTACTGGTCAAAGTTGCCTTAAGATTGTAACAGCATGCATTGTGGAATGGAAATTTCTTGTAATGTTGTTGCAGTTGGAGTTATGGAGCCAACTTTTTAATGAGTCCGAAAAAAAAGGATGAGGCAACATGAGAGACCTTTCTAAGTGTGCGCTTGAGCAATTTAGAAAATTTAAATCAAACTTTATTTGTTAATTGTTTTTAATTCAGTTATTTTCAAAAGTGTCTCCTTTTTATCATTCATGTAAATATCACACTGTGACACAAAAGAAAATGGCACAGAATAGCACAATACTGCTGCCTTGTAGTTAGTCTAATTTTCTACATCTTCATGGTTCTTGAGATGCAGTTGAAACACAAACAGGAAAGCACAAAAGCAACATTCTTGTAAGGCCACCTTTCGACCGTAGTAACTGTCTCTCTGAACTAAGAACCATCTGAGGAATCAACTGACTTTCGGCCGCAGGGACAAGGGTCAAAATTAAGTTCTGAGGACATTTTCTGAGGCCTTTTTACCACCCAAAAGTAGTACTTTTTGAAAGTACAGGAACTTTGGGATTTGGCATAATGGAACTGTGAATGAGAGAAATCCAACGTTTTTTTGTCAGTCAGTGTGCCGCTAACGTTACTTCTGTTTTAAAAATCTGGCAGATCAAAAAAGCGTTGCTTAATAGTCTATAACAACAATGGGCTAAAGAAACCTTTTAGTTCCTTAAGAATAGTTCCAGGGACTTAAAGGTCCCAAGAACCTTGGGTTAAAAAGTGGCTATAGTTTCAAATTTAGTTCCTGGTCTCCTCAGTTCCTTGTTGAAAATGGCCATCAACTTGTGGATTTATTGGAGGGTAAGGTATTGTTACCTTATATAATTGCATAACTATACAAGTAAACCACACGTATAGCCTCCACTGCAAACAATGGTCTGTTGTAGATGATGGTGTATTGGGAGGTGTTAAATTTGGCGCCTGCACTTTGGCTTTGTGGTGTATCGTGCAGTTGTAGTGTATGTTCTCGGTTTGTGTCAAATCACAGAAGTTCATTAAAATCTGGCGCGTTAACTTATCGACATTTATAGCTGCAATAAAGTGCAATGTGTGGTGCTTATTGGCAGTATATGGCTGTGTAAACTTTCCTTCATGACACTGGTCATACAGAAAGCCTCTGAACTGTGGTTTCTATACCCAGTTGGGTTCATTTCAAACATAACCAGCTGCTTTGATTATTATCAGAAGGAAGAAACAAAAGGTTTGGCTCTCTGTTACACAGAGGTGACCTAGGCAACCTTTGCTGCAAGATTTTGGTATTTTGTTTCTGTCTGGAAACGGAAGCACACATTTGTCATCAAAGAATGCACAAAAGTACAAAACATTTTCACTTTTTTACAAATAAACAAATATGTTGAAGCATATGTTTGAAATGGCATTTCAAGTACTTTAAGACTTTAAGACCCCCCCCAACAAATAAAGACGGAGAATGTATTTTTGCGCGCTGTATACAAACATAGAGTATATTTTTACCTAGTAACCCTAATAGGCTCAATATCTTCTCCACCAGGAACACCAGCATGTAGTCTGCCATTGTTGTTGTCATGAGATGTTGTCGCGGGATAAGAGGTCAAAGACTAGAGGTCGAGGGGTGTGACGATGATGCAAGTATGCAGCTTCGCCGTCCAAACAAAAACACAAGTGCGGCAGTTTCAAATTTTTTTTCACCCTATGCCCAGATTTGAAGTAATTGCGTTTTCAGGCAGTGCGTTTACAAGATTCTTTTGGACAGTCGGCCAAAACGTGCGTTTACACCAAGAAGCTTTTCCATGTTTCCACATCTTTACAATTACATTTTATTACTTACTCCTTCTTGTTGTTTCTCACAGGTACACAACCCTTTCATATCGAGCGCCAGAGATGATTAACTTGTACGCAGGGAAAGCCATCACCACTAAGGCTGATATATGGGTAAGGTGTGTGTGTGTGTGTGTGTGGCTGTGTGTGTGTGGCTGTGTGTGTGTGGCTGTGT
>NC_045737.1:14092731-14103020 GCF_008692095.1 Etheostoma spectabile
GTGTGTGTGTGGCTGTGTGTGTGTGGCTGTGTGTGTGTGGCTGTGTGATGACATTTGCAGTGCTGGTTTGTGCAGTGTCGTGGGCGTAACTCTGCCCCTACAGGTTCTCCGTCTCTCTTGGTATTTGGAGAGTAGTGTTGTTGTGGGGCAGGTCAGAGTGGGCAGTAAGCCTCTCTACCAACTGGCATAAGGTACTCTTTTCTGGGTTCAGCTCTTCTATTTGGAGGGCTTAGAAGTGGAGGGTGTCTCGGGGGCTGGATTTCAGCCTGTTAAAAAAGTTGAACATTCTCTTTTGATTGGTAATTATCAGTGGGTATCTGCCGGATCCTGCTCTAGATATTTTGTTGGTTTCTTTCTGTGGATGTGTAAAATGTATCTGCAGAATTCTGCATGTTAAGATTCTGTTGGATGTTTGTCCAACGGGTGTAACTCTGATGACGGAGTGGACCCCATACTTCTCTACCAAACAGCGCAGTTTGATGGATGACACTATCAAATAATTTAAGTTAGATATTAATTGGAATTTGGAAATTATAACCTTCTCTCTTAGTTACATTTAGTGCTCCTCAAACTTTTTCTTTTAGTTTATTCACTGCCATGTTGAAACTCTGACGCAGGCTGTTTTCCTCCATAAGCTCTCCAACAGAGTTTTTCTCTCAAAACATTGGTCAACATCATTCACCAACACTCCGCCTCACCCTTTTCATTCCCTGCTGCCTGTCCTCTTCTATTTTCCCTTCCTTTGAGATAATTAGGCACAGTTGACGACCTTGATGAGCTTGTGTAAAATAGGCCTAGGTAGAGAGGCTTGGACAGCAGCCATTTTGAAGAGGTGGTGTGAATTAATGCACCCATGGAGTTAAAACAACCAGCATATAAAGGTGCGGCTGTTGATGGGACATGTGCGTTATAAACGTGTGCACAGACCTTTTCACATTCTGTTTTACAACTTTGAATCAAGACAATTCAACAATTCCTTGCATAGGCTTTACGAACTCGCCGAAACACGATCCAACATTTTAAGCAGTATGGGAGGCTTTTCCAATACTGGTTTTGGAACAACTCTAGCATAATCACTTACACATTGCCTAACTTATAGCCACTAAAACCAGTCTTTTTATATCTACTTTATTTTGCGAATGTGGATTAATGTATCAGTCTGCAGTGATAGGTGTATGAGATGTATAGATAGAAGCTTTAAATAGGGCTGTTGGAACTTCTGTGGGACATGCAACAAAAACACTAACTTCCTGTGGACTACTCCCTGCATTCTCACTACCTGTTCTATGTTTAACCACGTGTTTAAAAGTCTGTTGTTTCATATAGAGTTGCCTCACACAAATGTCATGTTCATTTGGCCATGCATTTTGGGGTTGTTGTTGGAGGATGTGCTGTCTGACTCAGATTAGGAGTTTAGTATCCGACTGGATTAGCTCGTTGAGCGGAGGACTGTGAAGAATATCTGTCTTCAGATAGAGCGCTTACAGGAAAGACATTCCAATACTGCTAATCCCAAAGTCTCTTTTATCTCCAACTGCACCATCAACAAAAAGATGCCAGAGCCAAATATAGCGGCAACTGCTTATATGATTTGGGAGCAGAGTACTTTTGCATATGGATTTGTTTGGACAGCCATATTACCAGGAGAGCAGACTCTTGGCCTGAATATTAAAAGCTGTGACGTAAGAAACATTAATTCTTTGTTTAGCAGGCCTGTGTAGCTCAGTGGGTAGAAAATGGCAACAACATTGCCAGGGTTAGCACTTTACGCCACACTTTACTTTTATTGTAAAACAACTAAGTACTTGATAGCTTTTTTTTAAGGTATCAGATGAAATCACCCTGTACCAAATAGTATTGAAACCTCTCTGCATTTCAAATGCATTCAAGCCTTTTTTGTACTCCGATCTAGAAAAAATTTAAAATTTTAGCTTGCAGCCAATCACATGATGGGTAACGAATGAAGTACTTTGTTGGTATCGGTATCAATTTAAGGGTGCTCAATTACAATACCAGTACCAATGTTCTGGTATTGTAATTGTAATTTTACAATTAATTAATTGTAAATGTACAATTGTAATTTTTTTCCCAAAAATACCCAGCCCTTAGTTTGTTTAAGAAAAGTTCCTTTATAGCTACGTTGCTAATTAAGATGTGATGCGTTTGAGGTTTGGCTTTTTATTAAAGGAAAAAAAGGGTTTTATGGAAAAACATTAAATTCCAAAAGGTTGTTTTAAAAAGTATACTCTGCAATACAATATGGTACTAAACCTACAGTACTAAACCTCAGGTATCAGCCCTCAAAGTTAGTGAGGGTGTCAAGTGTTTTTTAGTACTGTTTCTGTTTTCTCCACAGGCACTTGGATGCTTGTTGTACAAGCTGTGTTTCTTCGCACTTCCATTTGGGGAGAGTCAAGTTGCCATATGTGACGGAACCTTTATTGTTCCAGATAACTCCAAATTCTCCTTCAAGCTGCACTGTTTAATCAGTAAGTTTGTGGTTAATTTTTTAAGTACTACCTCAGAATTACTTTCTATCACTATTTAAAATCACTTCTATTTCTTATTTTTTCTAAACCGCATGTGTCTGCTTGGATGTTTTTGGGAGTTATTTATCATTTTCAAGTCATTTCAATTCACTAAGTGCATCCTGCAGTGGCTCTTCCTTTTTTTAATATGTGACCAACAGCTCCACCAAGTGACCAAATGAAGAAGATGCACATCAACCACAATGCAATATTTACAATACATAAGGTGATGCTGTATGAAATTACTTCTGTCTTTTTCAGGATATATGCTTGAACCAGACCAGGAGATGAGACCAGACATTTACCAAGTGTCCTACTTTGCCTTCAAATTAGCTGGAAAAGACTGTCCAGTGCCAAATCTCTTTGTAAGTCACTGGAATGAAGCAATCGGTGTGGCTTTAGCCTTTGTGGTCATTTGCTTATTAACATAATCCTCCTCCCTTTTTTTCAGAACTCTCCCATCCCTACATCGCTACCAGAGCCTCTAACCGCTAGTGAGGTCGCAGCTAGGAAAAGCATGACAAAAGCCAGGTAGTCTCTTCTTTTTTTCCCCCTATTTGACTTTTTTTATGATATACAAAATAGCTTAGGACTGATATATAAATTACAAAATAGTATTATAAAGTTAAACACTTGATCTATGTTGGAACGAATAACATAAGAATAAGAGATTTTTTTTCCCCCAGGCTAATTAAAAAGAATCAGTTAAGATCACTGTTTCGTGCTGACTTTAACATGTATATGGGCAGAACAGCCCATTCCACCTTGCTGTACATACACCACATGTTGAGGGACAACTTTTGACTTCTTCCTAGGATAACTGACGCTGTGGGCCCGACAGAAACGTCAATAGCTCCCCGACAAAGGCCTAAAGCGGCAAACAGTAACGTTCTACCCCTTGCCAACACTGTCACCCCTGTCAAGATGACTGTGTCGTCAGCACCCGTCAGCAATGGCCAGAAAGGTTTGTTGAACATCAGTGTGATGTCTAGAGAAGTTTACATTATCTTAAAGGAATGTTCTAATCTCTTAACCGAAAAACCATAACATTAAGAAATTAGTTTATTACATGAAGATATGTACAGTATGTACATGAGTATGTATTAGAGGAGAGAAAACCGAATGCTAAAATTTGTTTAAAGTTGTAACTTTTAAGAAATTATTTTTTTTATTTTTTTAAGTATTATTCCTTGTATGATAATACAAAGCCATAGTACTGTAGTAAAAGTCAACTTTGAAGATTTCACTAGTCTTGCATTGTCAGACCTTTCTCCTCAGCGTTGTGGAAAATGGTCGGTTTAGTCCACATAGCTACCAGCATGGGAGAAAAACATGCTGTGGTTTATTGGCATTTCTTTAAACCAATTTAAATTGTATTTGGTGGTGCTAAGAGCTGTGCTCAATGTTGTGTTGTAATAAGTAATAAATCCATCCATCTATACCTATCCACTCAGCTCCCACCCCTGGCTCTGGGCAGCCATCCATGCAGTCCCAGCCCAGCAGTCAGCAACACAGAGTCCTGCAGCAGCTCCAGCCTGGGGACCTGCGTCTACAGCAGCTTCAACAACAACATCACCATCAACATCAACAACAACAACAACAACAACAACAACAACAACAACAACAAGCTGTGCAGCAACAACATGCAAATGCACAGCAACTCCAATACATCCAGGTACATGCACTTAACTGACATACAGCACAACTCAACCACTTTATTTATATATACACACACACATACATAAAATCTCAAGGCTTTATTGTCTGAAATTTTGGATATCATATAATCATCATGTGACACAAATGTTGTCTTTTCCCTTTTCCTGGTTATGAAGGCTGCATTACAGTAAAGTAATGTAATCATCTACCAGACTACCTTTCCCTTTACCCACTTTATCATGGGGCGGCTGTGGCTCAGTGGTAGAGCGGTTGCCTGCCAATCGGAAGATTGGTGGTTCAATCCCCGCCCCTGCAGTCATTGTCGAAGTGTCCTTGGGCAAGACACTGAACCCCGAGTTGCCCCCGGTGCTGCGCATCGGAGTGTGTATGTGTGTGAATGTTTATCTGATGAGCAGGTGGCACCTTGTACGGCAGCCCCAGCCACAGTGTATGAATGTGTGTGAATGGTGAATGTTCCCTGTAGATGTAAAAGCGCTTTGAGCAGTTGTTAAGACTGGAAAAGCGCTATATAAATACAGCACATTTACATCATTGTTTACACATTATTGGTGATTATTTATCAAAAATGTTGTGTTAATATTTTATGAAAGCACCAATAGTCAACCCTACAATATCGCATCGATATCGACATTAAGGTATTTGATCAAAAATATTGTGATATTTGATTTTTTTCCCATATCGCCCAGCTCCTGTTGATTATTTCTGGAACTGTCACTGAGAGAAATGTTTTGAATATCTTTACAACCCTTCCTCAGTACCAACAGGCTGTGCAGCAGTCCCTCCAGCTTCAGCAGCAGCAGGCCCTCCTCCAGCAGCAACAGCAGCAGGCCCTCCTCCAGCAGCAACAGCAGCAGGCCCTCCTACAGCAGCGGCAGCAGCAGATGATGATGCAGCCCATGTACCAGCAGCAGGTCGCTCAGGCCCAGGTCCAGGCCCAGGCTCAGTACACAGCTATGGTAAGTTCTGTTAGGGCTCTGAAACTGGCTAAGGTTACCAAGGCTTGAATTTGATTTTCTGCCTGTGCTTAAAGGACATTCATCAAATTCAACGTGCCTTTGTTTGCGTTTTAAAGGCAGGGTTGGTAACTTGTTTCCAATATACACTTTTTTATGTATTGTTTGAAATGGTCTTTACACCCAGACGGCAATAAATAACTTACGGGCTCTCTAAAATGAGCAAAAAAAAATCTGTCATCTGTAGCTGCTGTAATCCTGTAAAAGCGTCCGCCAATCACTGCCTTACGGTTTGCTTGGAAAGAACCAATGTAATGTCTCCTTGCCCCGCTGTGCTGAGCTCAATCACGTCAGTAGTCATATTTGTTTTAAACATTCAGTATGATAATATTAGTTGTTTGCTTACTGGTGAACAAGACCTGAAGTAAATTGCGGTTCCATGCTCTGCTCTGCTCTGATTCAGCAACACAGCGATGCTCGTGCACGTCCGTGTTGGTCGCAGCCCCAAGGGCAGGGGGAGTGGTTAAGCAGAGCCCCAAGGCAATGCTAATTTCAACTCTTACTAGCTTTTCAACATTACCAACTCTGCCTTTAGGCTCATCCAAGGATGCTTCTAGTTCAAAATCATGACAGAATTTCAGAGCAGAAGATTTGATCCAAAACTGCAATAAATAGTTTGAGCAAACGACAGCGAAACACATGGAGACACAGCATGAAATAACACTGAGCTGAATATTTCATTTAATGTCAGAATGGCCTAAAAAATGCTCTCTCTGTTCCAAACACTGGCAGTCCTCTTTAGTCACTTCACGTCTGTGCCAAGCAGCATTGGAAGCAGACGCTCAAACTTCCTACAGACTCTGTCCAAATATCCAGAAAACTAGTATTTACGCGACTACTGAATCAAACACACAAACACAGGTCTTCTAAATGCGCCCTACTAGGGCGGCGTAATTTTTAGTCTGTTTCCCACCGAACGCGTACCATCTGTTTTATTTCAGAGGCAATCTGGTCTGAGCGAAGCCACGAGGGGATCGAACAGAGGGTAAAATCATGCAATTTCTTCTATGTTGCATCCTGACATATGAAGCGGTTCACAGACAGCGGAAGAGATCACCTCTAAATATCACTGTTCTTATTCCCAAGATACCTGCTAAATGTTCAAAAACAGCATTTCCTCTGTGATACTTAGACCTGCTCCTTATTGTGACAAGGAAGCTTTGCTGAGTGACTGCAAATTTGTAATATGGTGTAATGACAACAGATCAACTTTAATTGTACAGTACTTTAAAAGCGCAACAGCGTTGTGTGTGTGTGTGTGTGTGTGTGTGTGTGTGTGTGTGTGTGTGTGTGTGTGTGTGTGTGTGTGTGTGTGTGGTGTGTGTGTGTGTGTGTGTGTGTGTGTGTGTGTGTGTGTGTGTGTGTGTGTGTGTGTGTGTGTGTGTGTGTGTGTGTGTGTGTGTGTGGTGAAGTGCTTTACACAAATGGTTTGTTGACAAAACATGGAAAAGGGAGATGGAGCAACATGGCAAAATTAACATCTAAAGAAACAAGAACTTGGTCAGAAGCATGACAAAATAGAAACATGAACCACATTAAAAGGTTAATTTTGAGTAAGGTTTGTATCTCCTTAAGTGAATTCATATAAAAACATTATATTCAAAGATCATCACTGTTCTGCTATACACACACACACACACACACACACACACACACACCACACACACACACACACACACTGCTAGATACTTCTGGTTGTCCCAAAAACAAGTTACAGGTTGCTGTGGCCGCAGATCTTTGAGTATAAGAACAAATTTGTATATGTGATCTCTAGTAGAAAAAGAGCCTCTTTTGAAAAAGTCAGATCCAGGTCCATCAGGGGAAATCTGGTGACCCAGCTAGTAGAGAAAGTGGAACATTTAGCAGCTAAGCACTCTATTTTCTAAGGAGCTGGCAGTGAACCAACCACAGCTATAAGGAGAGAATAAATATTGATATTTCAGTGAATGCTCCAAAAGAATAAAACATTCTATCCATAACAGCTAGCTATTTTTTACTTTTTTTATCAGTCAGCTTGTTTTGGAGAATTTCTATCCCTCCAAAGTCAATGAATGCAGCTTTTAAATGGTCAGCCAGTGTTTGAGATGATCCTTATTGCATTTGGAAGTTTGTTCAGTTTGGTGTCCTACTCGCTGTTTGACTTTCATTCCTTGGTCCCTCCCCTCCACTGTGTCCCCAGCTTTCCAAATCCAGAACTGGTTTCTAACAACATTTCATCATCTCGTTGCCGTCATTGTGCACCATTGAAATCAAAGGTCCGTCCCTCATTCCCTTCCCCCTCTTGTCCTTCTTATCCTTCCCTAACAGCTGCACCAGTACCAACAGGCTTTTGTCCAGCAGCAGCAACAGCAGCAGCAGCAGCAACATCATCATCAACATAATCAACCTCCGCAGCAGCAGCACCCTGCTCAGCAGCCTCCCCCCTATATGTCATCCCCTCTTGAGTTCCAGATTCCGCTGGGTTCCTATAATGCGACCACGCCCTCTGCTGGAGCTGGGCAGATGGGGGGACCGTCCCCTGTGGATCCCTCATACACTAACCCCAGGTAATGTCCCCTGAACTTATCACATTGTTGGACATCCATTTCTCATTCTAAATGGAGGAATTAAGTACATTTCCATGGCTTTTTTAAAGCCAAATCACAGTTGAATCTTCAGCTAGAATCAAGAGATTTCACTGTTTGACATTCTCATTGAAAGCTCAGGTTAATACGTTATCCTTCTAGAAGGTTTTAATTACATTTTTATGCCACTATTGCCTAATTCAGTATAGAAATAAGTTATAAGTTTATTCCAAAATTTACTTACTCTTCTGATAGCCCAGTGACCACTCACATACTTTCTTTTTCCACAGTAAGGTATAGTTTTATATTTTCCCAAATTGCAATAATGTTATTTATTAATGGTGTCATACAGGCGGCTAGTGTGTGTTAGCTCCCAAACTTTAAAAGGCTTCACTTTGAGAGAAACAAAGACTTTCTCTCTTTCTTTACTCTCTTCTGTAAAACACTGAACCAGGATGCTACATCAAGTTGGCTTACCTGCTAATAACAAATAAATTAAGAAAGATGAAAGGAATACATTAAAAGAGGCCAGAGGGAGCAGAGAAAGGACAGTATTTACTTGAGTTATTTGCAAAAGTTTAACTTCTGCCAGTTTTATATTCTTAAGTTTGTCTCAGTAGGGAGCTAGGAGTTTATCAGTAAACTTCCAGATTGGAGTTTTTATGTATCATCTCACAGCCTTACTCGTTATTGTAACAGTAATGTGTCCATGAGGTGAATCATACCCATAACAGGTTGCCTCTGTTTGTACTGTCTCCACAGTAGAAACCCTATGCTTGCTTCAGATGGGATCACGCCACCCTCCCACAGCTGTAGTAGTACAGTAACTAACCCCCCCGACATGTCGCGCTGGAACCCTTTCGGAGAGGACAACTTCTCCAAGTTGACCGAGGAGGAGCTGATTGACCGGGAGTTTGACATGCTCAGAGCAAGCAAGTGACCCCTTCAATGATTTTGTTATAGTGTTTGTTTATCTTATATTATATAACAGTATTTATATTTTAAACTTATAACGAATTGAAGTGACATTTTATGGAAGTGCTTAGTGTTTGTGCAGATTCATGTTTTTTATGGATAGAGAATTTGTTTTTAACATTTTTGCTAATTTGTATCAACCAATAATGCATTTTCGTGAAAGAAAGACATTCATATCTATCTACTGCTATGTTTATTTTGCTTAAGCATTACTAAAGACACTAAAAATGTCCGTTTTATGGAGCCCTGGACTGTGCTTTCTTGTCTCTGAATGTTTGCAAGTCTACAACAGGCTCCATGTGGTTTGTTAAAAAAAAAAATGCCTTGGTGTCACTGCCTTAGATGATAAAAAGTTTCTTCCCCTCCTACATGTAGACAAGCCATTGGAGAGAACAGCCAGCGTGGAAAAGGACCGACCGCAGCCTGCTTCCTCCACCAAGCCCCTGCTACCAGAGGACCTCTTCGGCTCAGTCCCGTTCGTGGCCAGCGCAGGCAAGTCTTAGAGGAGTCTCTACAGAGAAGACCCAACACTGTGGAGCTACCTGCCCCCCCACCCCCGCTCTCTCCTGCTCCCCTGCCCAGCTCCTCTGCTCCAAGCTCCTCTGCCACACAGACCCCACAGTGGAGCATTATAATCCAATGATCAGTTAGGGTTTTGTTCAGTTTCTTAATGTTGTTCGGCAGATTAGTTCTTCAGTAAAAACTATAAGGAAAAGGTGAGTCGAGGATCTTCTGTGATTAAATTAAGAGGAAGAGCAGGAACAGCAGATACATCAGTGAAGATAAAGCCCTCTCTGAATTCACTGCAGTCAGCTCTGGCCTTTAACACTGGGCTTGGTGGTGGTCATGTCCAACTGCCCTGCTGTAACTAACACTTATGCAAGTCAGCTGGAAGAAGTGTTTGAATCTCCTCTATAGCTCACTCTGTGAAGCAAGGCACAAACTATGCCAGTCATTTCCCTGTCTAGATCAAATGGCTTGAACAAGGTACTAACACATAGGGCTCTCACTATGTAACCTGTACACTCATGGTGAGGAGCTTCTTTTTCTTTTTTTCGTGCATAAAAAACGTCCAACTCGCTGTGTCCAACAAGGAACACAGGTGGATAAATTTGCTGTAGTTCCATCGGGGCTAAAAGCAATATGAACCTAAAGAGGATGAGCAACAGGACACATGGCTGCTACTAATTAGGGCTGAGTGATGTCAAAATTGCACAGTGATATACATTTAAAAAACACACAAATAGGCCATCTATTGGTACTAATCAACTCCATTAGGAAAAAAAGACGACACTTGAACTTCCAAAGTTGTGGCTCTTTGCCATTAGTTTACATCAAAACACCATCACCCCTCTTTGGCCATTGAAACTGCAAAGATTCCTCACAAAATTCTAAATGTTTTTTTAATTTCTTTTTTTTATTGTTGGGACAAAGCCTCAAATGTTCTCATGTGGACTGTGCATTTAACTGCGGCAGTCAATGTCCACTCTGACACACATTTATTTTTTATATATATATATATATATATA
>NC_045737.1:14103030-14120854 GCF_008692095.1 Etheostoma spectabile
TATATATATATATATATATATATAATCTCTCTCTCTCTCTCTCTCTCTCCTTCCTGATAATCGGTTCTCATTCGTCTTAACTAACCACTCAGACTGCGTGAAGTTTAACCCCGACACAGACCATAGCCTTGGTATAATGTGAATATAATGTGCAGTATTTCTACATATGTTACGCCGATGGCAGCAATAAGCTTTTGTGCCTCTGTACTCTTCCTGCTCCTTAAATGTGAATAGGTTTTGATAGCCAGTTTAGAAACACTGTTTGTTACTCAGATTGTTTAATAATTGAAACAGTATCAGTGCTAAAACACGTAGGTATTTTCTAGAGGAGAGGGAGAATTAGCAGGTTTTTTTCTTTACAGTAAATTTATCTCTTGTGTTCTTAAACACACAGGCTACAGTTTAGAGTAGAATAAGACAAGATAATGATGCAATATAACCCTCGAAGCACTTGAATGTAGGTGTGGAAATATTTTATTGTCTTCACTTGTTACTTATAATAATGAATATAAACTTGTGTTTGAGTTAAAATTGGAAAACCAAAAAAAAGAGAAGGAAACCAAACAAATTGAAGGGACTTTAGTACAGAATTTAAAACCCAGAAAGGTCTGGGTGTTTGGACTGGGTGAGTCCTACAGGCTGCCATGATCAGCCTATTAGCTTTCTGTGTTTGTGCCATCACAGTGTGTCAGTATGTTTTTGTAGGTTATAGGGGATTCTTTAAATATTCTTAAATCTCCGCTGGCAACTATTAGGCATCAGTCAGGTTTTTTCTCTCCTTGTTTTAGTGTGTCTGCGTTTTTATTTGGGTGAACGTTGGTCGACATCAAACACCATTGTTTGATCAGCTTGTGTTTTACTTATTTGTTTTACGCATTAATAACTAATTTCTCCAAGGCAGAGCTGCTCTAACAAGAGCTTAAGTTTCATAATTTAAAGTCATTTCTCGTTTTTAACTGGGCTTCTATATATAAAATACTAGCGATTTTTAACTAAAAGCAGTCAATTATTTGAGAAACGTGGTGAAATCTTAGACCATCAGTCAGCTGATTTGGAGCTTTGTTGACCGAAGAAAGCCTGCGTCGATTTTCTGACAGCGTTTAAAACTTTGGACGGAATTCCCACAATTTGACTGTTGCTACGACCAAATTCTAAATAGCAACCAATGAGAATATGACTTGAAATGACACAAAATACTCTATCCGATGTGACACCATAAGTGCCATTTTTGAATTAAAAAACAAATCTGTGCCAGCACCTCGGCCATTAATGTATTCTAAGAATGCTCCAAATAAATCCTAACCCTGATGCGTCAGATGGTTTGTTAACACAGAACCGTTTGAAAAAGGGCAGGTTCTGAACCATCTGTCTATTAAGTCTGCCATTGTTTTGTTTTGAGCAATTCTCGCATGATATTGGGATCTCGTGAGTATCCAGCTGCCGTGCATGTAAAATAAATCCAGGACTATGGCCAAAGTTTGTTTTGTTTTGCTGGAACTTAAATAGTGAGAGCAGTACATATAGATTACTTTTCTCTTACATGTATTTCCTATATTCCTATCATAGCACTAAAATTAACCAGACCTCAAAATGTATATTGTACAGTCTGACAGATTGCGACCAAGATTTTATAAGAATCCTCTTACAATGTGACATTCAATTACCCTGCAAGATAAGTGTTTATTTTTTTTTTTACTTTTTTTTTTTTTTACTACAACTGTGTCACATTTCCTAAACTCAACCCTTGCTTTTTTCCTCGCAATAACAGGCCGAGTGGTGTGCATGTTTACGTCCGCTGTATACAGCGTAGACATACACACGGATAGCTCAAAATGCGAACAGATAACACGCCACTTGGCTTAAGAAAGTGGGTGTGTATGTTTACGCAAAGTCATGATGTCCTGTTGGCTTTATTGAGACACAAATGACACAGAAGTGCTTATAACTGTGTTACCACAGCTTTCACAACTGTTGATACACCGAGCAGCCATGGTGGATTTTTAGCTCTGGGTACTTGCTGGTTGCCGAGTTTGAAAATCCGAGGTCTGTGGGCGTGTTTCCGACTTTGACTTCAGAAAACCCGACTTCCGAGTACAAATGGAATGAGCTGTTATCAGAAAGTTTGCTGGCTGGTAAAGTACCTGATGTTAGGAGCATAATTCCCACAACTAGTAGATCTGCTTCATAGGACTTTCATGAGCTACTGACCAACTTTATACTCTAAACCGTGTCATTTCTTTTTATTTTATTAAACATAACTGGCTTTTGGCACATTCAGTGGTGTAAATGTAAATTGTTTTGTTGTGCTGAAGGGAATGCTTGATGAGTGATATCTGTCAAAATGGTGAATTTATTTTTATTTTGAATCCATACAATCCTAAAGGGCTGTATGTTTGTTAACCCTCACTGTGCTGCTGTTATTCCGCCTTAAAGCAGCAAGTGAGAAGGTGACCCATCTAAGTCATCCATGCAGACGTGAATCATACACATTTTTGTACAAATATATTAACTGGTATAATTCATGTGTTTAGCTGAAGGTAAGTTTGCGGAACAGTCATTGTTCCACTTCATGTTTCCGCTCATATCACTGCCTGCTGTTATTGGGCTTTTTGTGGAAAACATTGCATCAGTTCAGTTTTATTTGCTTTGTTTCTTTTCATTTATCATTCAGTGAAACAGCCATACTCAGAAACATCTTGTTCATGTGTATTGGTGGATGGATCTATAGTGTTGACAGGCGAACCATCAAAGCCAAAATGAAAAGTAAAAGAGACGAACAGAGCCATTAACTGCACTTTAATATTCTTTTATTCTCATTTTTTTCAAAATGCGAGGTAGGAAAGGAATATGTTTTTGTATATTGTTTACATTTGCAAGTTTTCTGTGCTTTTTGTCCTCTCTGTCTTGGCGTATGGATCCCCCATTCTTTGCATTCTTTGTTAGTTTTACACCCTGCTAGAAGCCCCACAACAGATCACTGAAACTTTGGGAACTTTTAATTTAAATTCCTCCTCATTAGAAACCACAACTCTTTAGTTGTAGTTGCTATCAGCAGCTCCTGGTACTTCTCCGGCAAGGAATACAAACTATAGATCAATAAGTTGTCTTATACATATCTTGTTTTTTCAGCAGACTATGTAAAAGGTCCTGTATCCTACTGTGAGTGTGAATGTATTTCTTTATATAATGTTACTGATAAATAAAAAAAAAAACATTCAAAATCAGTATCACCTTGGTTCTTTTTTTATAGCTCTTTAAAGTATTGGACAGTTTAGTCTCTCCACCACTACACCATGTACAAGATGTTCCTGTTGTTAACATGGCTGGCTTTGTTTGAGCTTGCTCTCGTCCAATCAAACGCAAACTAAATGTACACTGAGGCAGGTGATGGGTTGTCCTCCACAAACCGGTGTGTGAAACATTAAAATGTAAGCAGTTCACTGTTTGAGATGCACAACATGCATCGTTCACGTTAGAGCCCTGATGGTGATAAACAACTTCAGTTTGGTAAATTAAAGTTTTAACATTTTTTCCGTGCCTCAATTTGAGTATTTTCCCCTTCCAAAAGGGCCCAGTCTCAGGTTTCTTCGTGTTTTCCTGTAATTGTACACTTCTCCTTCTGTCTGTAGTGTTTTTTCACTTGTGCTGTTGCAAAATTTGCAACACACGATCAGTTAGAGATAGCTCATTCAAGTAATTCAATTCCTTAGATAGCAAAGAACTCCGTAGCTATTTGTTGGACTGTATTTTATGTTCCCAACTGATTTTGGCTACAACTTCTTCAATTAGTTTTGCACATAGAACTTTATACTGCAAAGAATTACTATTTAGGCTTAGAAATATTTCCAAAAACGATTGAAGCAAATTAAAATATGTTACATTCTCATTTTGAAATTGAATTTCCATTAGAATAAGGTTTTTGTTTTACTCCACTTGTGTTACCTTGAATTCTTGAAACATTTGTTAAACGTATGTGGCCCCAATTACCCCAATTACTACAGTTTATCATATTTTCTCATTTTTTTGGATTTTTTGTTTACCGTGGAGGCATGTGAGAAAAACAATTTTCTTAAGGTATTTAAGGCAACAATCGGGGAATAATTGAAATAGGAATTATAATTTGAGGGTGAAAATATATCTATCCAGACTGTTAGTTGATTAAATGTACAGAGCAGCTCGCTATATGTACATGTACATACATATATACATAAGTTTAAATCCTCTGCATTGACATGACAAAAATTCCATTTGTAAAAATCTAGAACTATCGCAACCATTTTACATAAACATTTCCATAGTCTCAGATCAGTTCTCTCAAACTGAAGCAGCTTTTGCATTCACTGTGGATGTGATGAGGAAATGTGCTATCGTTTTTTTTTTATTGATGTAGGTGAATTCCAGGCACAATAGCATGAAATTAATCAGAATCAGAATCAGAAATACTTTATTGATCCCCAAAGGGAAACTCTGTGTTGTAGTTGCACAAATATTATAGAGTAGAAATACAAGAAATAAAGAAATATAAGGAATTGGATACGTACGGTATTTACATAAAGGAATGTTATCATACATTATTTACATAATTAACATAATTAAGGATTTGGAATGGTTAAAAGTTAAATAATAATAATAATAATAATAATTGTAGTATTTGAAATTGCACTAACTAATGCAAATTGTATTAAGGACACAAATGAACAACTAATGATTTCCCGTTGGTGGTGATGGTGCAGCCTTTGGGGTTAGGAGACCCTGGTTTGATTCCCACTGCGATACATCAGCCAATATGTCCCTGAGCAAGACACTCAACCCCTAGTTGCTCCAGAGGAGTGCAACCTCTGACATATATAGCAATGTAAGTCGCTTTGGATAAAAAGCTAAATGATATGTAATGTAATCTAAGTGAAATAAGGCCAACACCCTCAGGTATTCAATAACAGTTTTACAACAATGCAACCACATGAAAGAGAAGAAAAAGATACAAACTGATACTAGAGACGTTTATTATTTTATTTTGTGCTGTTCAGTGTCCTCATTTCTTCATCTCCCAGTATTTTTGAGAAGTTATGTAATCCGAGTCACTCGGCCTTGTACATGTTCGCCTCTCTGCACCTTCATCAAATCAATCCAGGATCAGTGGGAGTTGTAGCGTGAGAGAAGCTCTCTAAGCTCCTGCTGTCAGACATCGCTAACAGATTTTTATCTTCCATCAGACAAGAGAACAATCGCATGCATGTTTTCACCACTTATTGGTATCTTTAAAAGATCAGGCGCAGTGTGTAATCCTTCAGCTTTCCACTCAAAGGAACATCGACAAAACAAATCTGTGTGTTAGTCTGACATCTTCTCTGGTGATTAAAGATGTTTCTATTGTGAGATTGTCTCACTCCGAGAGGTGATTACAAGCAATAATCTGGGAGCAGTCGGGTGGAGCGGACAGATGCAGAGCACCTCCTGCTTCCTGCGTTAATGTTTAATCACTTTAAACTTTTGTTGCTGCCTTGTTTCATTTATCAACAACACAGCTTTTGGCTAATCTGTCATCACGTCCTGCCAGTTTGGACGGTTGAAGACGTGAAGAGGTTTCCATTCTCGTGTTCACAGCGGGGGGTCCTTTCTCTGCTTTCTAATATAGAGCTTCCACTAATAGGGAACAATAAATTGGCTCATTGTATATGGCACAATTTATTTTCAATATAATTGGAGACCATCCACTCGCTAATTAGGCTAATTTCTAAATTATCATTATGCAAATCTCTTGGAAATAATTTTACACAAGGCACAAGTTTCTCCAGCAAATGCCAAATATGCATACGGATTTATAGAAATGCAGAAGTAAGGAGTAGTAATTGCAAAACAAAGCAGTTTTTTTTTTTTTAACTCTGAAGGAAGTGACTGACAGCTTGAATCTTTTCACTAAGAGATTTCAATTTGAATGCAACTGTGAATCTTGGGCGTCTCATTTCTTCTGCCTCTAAGCTCTTCTTATTGCAGGATCAGAGTAGAGAAGTCAGAGCAGCTTTTAGACCATATTGAGCTTTATGATTTCTCCGCTGCTCCTTCTGCTTCGATATTGGACAAACTGGTGGAATTTGTATTTGTGGACTTCCAAACGTAAACCACTTCTTGTTTCAGTAATGCCACATATTGCATACATAGGAAATGAAAAACGTGTACTTCTGGCATCAAGACTCTCCTTTCAGTCATTTTGCCAATTTATGAGGTTAAAACTTGAAATGCACATAGAATATTAAATACACAAGGCCCGGCTTAACTCTTGCATTTGCGCCTTGCTTCTGCAGGTACCGATGAGATAAAGGCTGAGCAGACCAGTGAGGAAGTCAGCGTTCCCGCCCTCATCCCAGCCACTGCAGAGGATCTGCAGCCGGCGGTGCACAAGGAGCACAAGCTTGGCAAAAAGAGCAACTGCAGACCAGGTGAAGATTCTGACAGCGACTTTGAGTCTGACCCACCTTCGCCAAAAAGCAGCGAGGACGAAGAGCTGGAGGAAGAAGAAGGCCTGAACAGTGAGCACAGTGAAGACACCGAGCCAGAGAATTTAGGACAGAGGCCTCTGCTGATGGACTCTGAGGAAGAAGGAGAGGAAGATGAAGACAAGCACAGCTCTGACTCAGACTACGACCCCAGCAAGGTCAAGAGCCGCTCAAAGAAAGCTCTGGCCACCAAAGCAGCTTCGGCTGCCACCAAGAGGAGTCCTCAGAAGGATTCGGCCATGACTCTGATCACCCCTCCTGAGTCTCCCAGCGGAGCGAGAGCTGCTCCAGCTGTGGGATCTGTCGATGTTTTTGGTGCTGTTCCCTTCCTCGGAGGAACCTCGCCTGTCGGGCCTTCAGAAAGCTCGGACATCTTTGCCAAAGCGCCTTTCAGGCAAGTCAGCTATGAGCAGCAAGCTACAGGCGAGTTTGATGTTTTTACCAAAGCGCCATTCAGCCGGAACCTCTCCAAGTCGGGCAAGAGTGGCAGTGATGTTCCCATGGGCCAAACACCGCCCATTTCCCCTGAGGGCATTGACATTTTTGGCTTCTCTCCCTTTCAGCCGGGCCCCACAGCACACCCTCCCACCACTTCTAGAAGTGCAGAAGACATCTTCCAGCCGTTTTTTGAGGAGTCAGCCAGCCCTCAGCAGCAGAGGCTCAAACAGCGCAGCCTCCAGAAGCTGTCGTCACGCCAGAGAAAAACCAAGCAGGATGCCACAGCAGGCGGCAGCAATGGCAAACGCCACCACAGTACGCCGACCGGCGGCCGCAAGACCAACAAGCCAACTTACCGCACACCTGAGCGAGTCCGCAGACACAAGAAGGTTGGCCGGAGAGACTCGCAGAGCAGCAACGAGTTCCTTAGCACCTCTGACTCTAAAGAGAACATCAGTGTTGATATAACCATGGCTGAAGGGAAAGACAAAGGCGCTTCTCTGCCGGTAGACGAGGCCCTTTTAGACCCGTTCGGAGCCAAACCTTTCCATCCTCTCGATGGGAGCCGGCACGGCCAGTATCAAGGTCTCGCCGACGGCAAGAATGAGTTGGGCACAGCTAATGGCAAGTCCTGGACTGGCCCCCTACACGGTGGTCTTGGAACCAGCAGCATGGATGATTTCGGGGCGGTGCCTTTCACAGAATCGGTCAGCCACCGGGGACCTCAGCAGCAACAGCCGCCAACGGCCTCACAGCCGGTGGACCTCGACCCGTTTGGAGCTGCACCTTTTCCCACAAAGCAGTGACTTTTTTCTTGTCTTCCCACTCTGCCAGTTGCTGATTAATAACCCCTCAGTTTTAAAAAAAATCTTCAACCAATCAACGAGCTAACAATGCCCTAACACTTTTTTTTTTTAAGAACATTTTAATACATCTCTCTGTTTGAATACCTAAAACCTAAATCCTGTGGAGTGTGAGTGATGTTTCCACATATCTTTTAGCTGTACCTGTTTGCTGAGAAGCCTTTTATGCTGCATCTTAACGCTTGTAAAGACATTTGAACCAGAACGGAAAACTCACTCAAATCGTACTGTGATTATAAGCTTGACCGCTTGACTCGCTGCAAAAAGCTCTTTACGGCTTGCCTTCTGATCTACCAATATGTTTTTTTTTAGCACCACAAAGCCTTACCTGAGCTGGGCTCTGCCTTGCTGCACAGTACCTCGGAAACCACGACACGGTCGGCCCAGTTGGCCTTTCATGTCCGTGGAATCGTTCGGGAGTTAACCTTAACCACTTTGTTTTACCTTCTGAGATCTTTCTCTAGTTCTTTCTCTTTACATCATTTCACAGTAGTCTTTACGCAACCGATTGTGGCTGTGATATGTGTTGCATTACACTTTGAATACTAGAAGGGATCAAATTTGTTGTACTTCCTTTTAAAAGTTGTTAATCAGGTATGGTTTCATTTTAGGCTCCGAACTGTTTTAACTTTTGTTTTTAACGGTAAGCGTCTAGGTAAGTAGTGTTAATTTTGTACTGTATTAAGTTTTAACTCAACACATTCTGTTCGAAATAAGAACATAAACACAAAGCCAAATTAGATCACCAGATTTTGACCGCCATTTTCTCGGCAATTTAAAGCCGTGTTTCCACCAAGCAGTCCGGTTCAATTTGTTACACATTGAAACGGTTATTTTTGCATTGTTATTATCAAACGTTTGGGATGGTACCAATAGAATCGCTCCATACTGCCCCATTTTTTTCGTTACCTCTTTGTTGACAAATCAAGCCCAATGATCCCATACTTAAAGGTGTAGCTAGTTAGACTGCAGTCCATTGATTGGTGCACACGTAACTATGCATCATTGGTAAAAAGGAAATACAGCGATGGAGCAGTGAGGAAATGTAAAAACTGTAAACTCGCTACTTCCATGGTGGATGCGTCTGTAACCATGGTAACAACCATGCCTACATGTAAGAATACTGTCTGCGGTGGAAACACAAAACGGATCTAATTTTTAGGTACCGGTACATGTCTGTATGGGTTTAAACATACCGATAGTGTTTGATGGAAACACGGCTGAAGTGCTCCTAACATTTTCAGAATAATTTATGCTGAAGAATAAATGGGAATTGTACGAATAGTTGAAGGAATAGGCTGGCCATATTATATATATTTTGTTTTTCTTAACAAATTCCAGGAAAAGATCAAAACACTTTCTGACTCCCTGCCTGTGGCGCGCCAAGCGCATTGAATAAGCACATTTTTCAAGGACTAGTTTGATGTTTTGTGGAATATAGTTGGTCACTTTCTTGTTAAGGGATGGTCGAGAAGATTGGTACTACTCTGAAAGCTTAGCTTAGCATAAAAACTGGAAACGGGGAAGATGGCTAACCTGGCTGTATCTAACCGTACCAAATCTGCCCATCAGCACATGTAAAGCTTAGTAATCAGTGTAAAATGTTGTTTTTTTTTTCACAGGGGGTTATGTAAGAGACTGTTCCTTGGCCTGGAGTAGTGACATCCTCGGGTCCTTCTGGTTTCCTGACAACCTCATGGTCACGTTAACTCTGCTACGGAAGAGTATTAGGGCCCCTGGTGAACGTTTATTTGAGTTTGGAATTTATTCTCAGAATAAAGTCAGAATTCAAATAAAAGTTTGGCCCTAAATCCTCTTCTGTACTCGGCCAAGAAAGGTGCTGGTGAATTTTGTTACCTTTGACAGAGCTAGGCTAGCTGGTTTCCCCGTGCTTCCAGTCTTACGCTAAGCTAAGCTGTCTCTGGCTCAGGCTGCACAAGGAAAGGGAAAGATGTGAGAGTAGTATCGATCATCTCATCCAACTCTCAGCAAGGAAGCTCATACATTTTGCTCCCAAAACATGTCAACTCTATTCCTTAAAATAAAAACACTACAAATATAAAATTTGATTAACAGATAAAGGTTCAGTTGTTTCTAAAACAGCTGGGTGCTGTAGTTTTTATTCAAATGTTTGCCAAACAGGACTAAATAGTGCATTGGTTGGGGACTATTTTCAGCAGCGGATTAATCCACATTTGGTGCTTTAATGAGCATTTGTGGCAGCAGGACGGTGTATGTGGGATTAAGTCAAAATAAAGTAGAAAGAGGAATAAGATATCAGGTGGGATCAGTTTACTACGTGGTCTTTTCCTGTTATTTGTTGACAATCACAAAGACTATCACCAGTTATTCTGTAAGGCAGAATGTGAATTGGCGTATTCATAAAGTGAAACCAAATTCAACACCAGATTCATCAGAGAAATCTGATGTGTAATCAGGTCATGAATGCACTTTTCGGCATTACATTTTCCCATAAACTACTACTGGGTTCTCTACATCGACGGCTTTCAGCTCTGCGTTTACCTCCACAACCATTTGTTTAAATTAAACCTGCAGGCTGCCGTGTTTTCACTAGTGGAACGGTTTGATACAACTTTTTTTTCTTCACAAGGTTAAATCTGATATTGTATTTATCATGCTATACTGCTGTTTGATGCAATAAAAAGAGTCATCTCAGTGCTTGAGGTGGATGATGTAAAATGGAATTTAACAAACTTTTTATTTAGAGTCAAGTTCAGCAGTTGATTGCTCAGGTATGAAAAGACAAGATACAAAAATTTGCTACTACAAAACAAGTCAGACACACAGCTGAAATCTCTTAGAGCGTATCAAAGAAAACATGTTTACAAACAGTACAGAGCAGGTTCATAATGAATAATTTAAATACAGAACACCAAAAGCAATCGGAAATCTTAACACTAGAGAACATTTTTGTCTCGGTCTGAAACTTTATTACACACAAAACATATGACTTTCAGTCCAAAATGCGACAGGTCCATTTAACTGGATGTTGTAGATTCTATCTTCTTCTATCCACAATGGTTGTGTTGCATTTTGGAATTAAGCCATTAAACAACAAAACAGTTGACCTTTAACATTGCACATCACCCTAAGTGAGCTGGAGAAAGTACTGTGGGATTACTGTGTCTGAACGAATGTTCAGTTCAGGCAGAACAATGCTGTTAAAATAGTACTGAACTATAGAGAGAAAAAGTAAAGTCATCTGAATGTATAGTGAGAAAGGTCATTGCAATATGGATACAGATTCAGTGTTTTAAGCTTTCAAAAAATAAATAAAATAAACTGTGTCCCAACTTTAAATTCTTACAATAACAGAATACCTGAATTGACTTTTGAGCACCGTTTAAATGAAAAGGATTTTCTCACGGCTGTAAAGGAAAGTAGAAAATTGTGAATGATGCTACATCCCCCCCCCCCAAAAAAGTGATTTGTAATTGGCCAAA
Organism: Etheostoma spectabile; assembly: GCF_008692095.1. Taxonomy (NCBI): domain Eukaryota; kingdom Metazoa; phylum Chordata; class Actinopteri; order Perciformes; family Percidae; genus Etheostoma; species Etheostoma spectabile. The sequence goes on from NC_045737.1 coordinate 14,114,290, forward strand.
GCCTTGTATCATTGTCAGTTAGTATACAATGCACATGTCGAGACAGTGGCTAAACACTGATACATGTAAGTAACTGGAATGTCGGACTTTTTGTAAAAACTGCTCAGTAAAGCGCTGTCAACATGTGTAGGCTTAAGTATTAGTTTAGAATTGGGACACAGTTTAAAGGCCTAAAAGTCTTACTATCAGATCCTAGCCATGCTGACCACTCACCATTTTTAGTAAGCCTCAACGTTCACTGGTTAGTGCTGGAAAATAATTAAATTAAGATATGAGAGCGAGAAATACGTATCTTTTAGGGGATTCAGTGCAGTTTTTAACTGGACTTAAACAAAGTAAACATTACAGTAGTGAACACTGAGGCTGTTCCCCTCAAACATGCTGTGCAGATGTGATATAAATGTCAGGATGAACTGAGGCATTGCAGCCAAATACATAGAAAAAAACAAACATTACATTCTGGAGGACCAGGTACTTGTACAGTTCATGATTCTGTGTAGTACATGTATTTAGAATAAGTACATTTCACCACCCTGGGATTAAAACAATCTGTTGCCTCTCAGCAGTGAGAAACAGCAATACTGTGCACTAATGGACACAATGAACACTCAAAATGTAATGTAAACTGATGAACATATTGAGCTTGGCTCCACAGCAGTCTTTGGTTTTCCTATCGAAACATGAATTAATTACTGGTTAGTTTTTGCTTGTTCTCATTAGGAAATGCCTAACAATTTCACCACAAACTTGTACAACTAGTAGTTTAGAAATAAAATGAATCTATTAGAAATGATTTGGGTTGAGTTCCAAGGCTCTTAACACTGTAAAAACTGATTTCCACACGTACTTTAAACATCTGTGCAGAGGGTTGACATTAAAAACATTTGTTTCCCATTCCCTTGATTACTTACTGAAGAAAGCCTACAGGCAGAACAAGCGTTTTTTTTTTTTAAATAAAATCATCATAAAGTGGAACTATATTCAAAATACTTTTTTTTTGGGTGGACGCCTCTCAGATTGAGAACCAGTTTAGAAACCTTTAAAATGAATGAGTGAATTAGTTGAAATATCGGGCCTTCAGAGCAAACCTTTAAGACTGACATTATGTTTCACTAACAGGCACTTAGAGAAAAAATTCTCTCTTATATTTAAAAAAAAAAAAAAAAAAAAAAAAAAAGGAAATGCTACTGATTTGAGTCTTGTTTTTTGCCGCTGCATCTGTGATGAAAGCTGCTACTTAAAATACATAAATTTGGATGCAGTGAAAATTCTGGAGATTTTGTAGTTTGACTTTCTGGTGATAATATGGTAAAACGGCTTCTTTCAGCCAGAGGTCCCATCTTAAAAACAATCTCAACATGTGTCACCTCACGTACTGGAGGTCACAGGTCTGATTCCTGTTTGCAGCCCCTCTGACGGTTTCCTCCACAGGTCAGGTGGACTGAAGACAGGTACCAATGTGTCCATTGTGGGGACACTGAGATGGACTGAAGGCCTGTCCATGGTGTCTCTTTGCCTTGTACCTGTGCATGCTGGAATACACTGCAGCCATTCACCACCCTAAAGACAGAAAAAACAATACTTTAAAGAATTAAAGGATGAAATGATCATAAAGTCAATGGTATAGTATTTCAAAAGAATTCATAAAAAGTCATAGTATAGCATGTCACAGAAATGTATGAAAAGTCATAGTACATAAAAAATATGTCATAAGCATTACATGTCATAAAAAGTATAGTAGGTCACGAAAGGTCATAGTATGTCATAAAATTTCACAAAGTGATAGTATGTCTAAAAAAGTCAAAAAATGTGATAGTATGTCATTAAAATTCATGAAAAGTCATGGTATAGCATTACATAAAATTTCATAAAAAGTCATACTATAGCATGTAGAAAAGTCATAGTATAGTATGTCACACAAATCCTAAAAAGTCATGGTGTAGCATGTCAAAAATGTATAAAAAGTCATAGCATGTCAATAAAAGCCAAAGTATAGTATGTCATAGAAATTCACAGTCTAGTATGACATACAATTTTATAAGTCATATTATGTCATAAATAAATCATACAAAGTCATAGTATAGTATATAATAAAATATATAAAAAGTCATAGTGTAGTATGTCATAAAAATTATAAAAGTGATAGTATGTCATAGTACAGTATGTCATTAAAATCATAGTATAGTATGTCAAAAAAGTCAGAATATAGTATCTAAAAAAGTGACATAGTATGTCAAAAAGTCATATCATGACAATTCATAAAAAGTCTGAGTTTAGCATGTAAAAAAGTGATAGTATAGTATTCCATAAAAAGTCATACAATAGCATGTTATAAAAGGTTTTAACAATTAAAATGTATAGTATGTCATAAAACGTCATAGTATGTCTAACAAGTCAGCATAGAATGTCATAAAAAAGTCATGGTATGTTATACTATGACTTTTATATTATTTGTGTCATCCAAAAGTCTTGTATAGCAAACTTTAGCCTATGACATCTTTGTAGAAAGCTATATATTAAAAACAAGCTACACAATGTAATACCTCAAAAAGGGGCCATATTTGTCACTAAATTGATGCATCATCTTTTAATACTCTTTAGGACAGCATGAACATGTTGCATGCAGTATTCTTTAATAGCTTTAAAGTAAAGGTGCTGCTTACAGTTTAACAGAGTCAGGGGTCCCAGCGTTCAGAGCAGCTAGGCATGCTGGGATGTGTCGAGGCAGGGCTGGCTGTGTCTGTACGACATGATAAAGCAGGACGACTGGTGCCACCAGTAAAACATCAGCACCAGCAGCAGGTGCCACACCTGGTGACTGGAGCCCAGGTAGTTCAGCTGACCTGCAGCAGCAGCAGAGAGGAGGGAAAGCAGCTAATGAAACCAGGGTCTGGCAATTTGAACCTGGCGACATAGTGCTGACAGAGAGTACCGTCTATAGTCAATGTAAAGACAGGTTCTTTTATAAAAGTGTTACTTTTACAGACTTAAATCTAATAATGAGTTAAAGACTTGACGCTTGAAAATCTGTGACATTATTTATCAAGCTCAAAGCTCGACATTGTTCCAGACAGTTGTAATCATAACAATTTGTGAAATGAAGAACAAAGTAAATCAAAAAGTAGTCTCACCCGGGAAGTAGCGTTCAGGAACTTTTGAAACGTAGAAAATGAGAGCTAATGAGGCGATGAAATACATTCCCAGGACTCGAGGAACAAAAGCCTGAAGGGAAGAAATATTTATATAACATATGGGTGGACCAACAGCTACAAACTACATTAGAGAATTATTGTTCAGCAGTCGGAGTCAAATATTAGAAAGAGCCGTCTTTGTGAGTGAGAACTACTGAAATTGGAAGAAACCTTGACAAGAACAATTCCACAATTACATAATGATTAAAGTCAAAGAATTTTAAGGGTGTTATTACTTTTCACAGCTGACATCAATAAAGAAAAGTTCAGCATACATCCATGCATCTCCAGAATCTTAAACCTCCACAAAGAAACTAGTCCTTCATATTCCATTATAACAAATGATTTCAGCTCGATAATATGTTGCTCACTCAGCTCTACATCAAATTTAACCTCTCAAAATAAACTGATTACGGTTACTGTGACAACACGGAGCGTGCTCACCTGGACGAGCTCTGAAGAGAAGCCTCCGGTGATGCAGATCCAGTGGACGGTGGGGATGAGGCCGTATCCGGCCACCAAGCAGAAGATGAGCAAGCGCAGCTGCTTCCACTGCTTGCTGAGGTAATGAGGGTGGATCTGAGCGAAGAAGACCGCCAGGATCATGGCCAGGACCGTCACCAGGTACACCTGCCGCCAGTACTGCCGGGACAGGAAGGTCGGAGGTCAAATCGCACCATGTACACAGCTATGCACACTCCCTTCCAGTTCACAGTACACACATGGATGCTTCTTCTCACTATGACATTCTCACATTTCCTCTGAAGCGAGTCCATTTTAAGGCTTTTCTGTTTCATTTACATGTGCGTTACATTGTGTCAAAGAAAATAAAATGAAGATCTTTCAAAAAGAAAAGACAAAAGCTAGTAAAGCAGAATGTAAGCCAAGTTGTGTATAAAGAAAACCAGGATCAAATGTTGAAACATTCACAGAAGTAATGGAAAAAATGTTGAATAAAGTAAAACATAAAGTCAACTATATATGTGGGGATTTAAACATTGACCATCTAAATCCCAACAAACACAAACTATACATTGTTTCAACAAACTCCTCCATTGTTTTGAGTCTTTTTCCAAAAATCCCAAAACCTCCCAGAATTACATGTAATGGTGCGACTCTGATAGATCATATTTTTTATAAACAATACGGAAATCAACTCTTCAAGTGGAATATTAATCTATGACATAAGTGACAACCTACTAGGGGTGGGGAAAAAAAATTAAAAGTTGATACAGCATCAAATCGCGATATTTTCAGGGGAAATACTAATGCCATTTTGCAGCAATAAAATTGAAGTGAGATGAACAAAGAGAGAAATTTATCATTTTAGAAAAACAGATGTTGACAAAGTTTCCTTTTGGGGACATCATTTGAAATTGGGAAAAAGTATAAAGTTGGAGAAAAGGTTATAAAATTGCAATATATCCCAGAATATTGCAATGGTTTTGTAATCTCAATAATATTGAATTGTAGCATAAGTATCGTGATGATATGGTATCGGGAAGTGTCTGGGGTTAAAACTCTGGTTTGATTCAAATAAGTTATCTTCAAAGTTGAAAAAAATTAAATTCATGCCATTTGGAAATTAAACTATTACTAAACAATTGAAAGAGTTTATGGTGCACTACAACACCTAGAAGTTTATTTTCATAAACTCTGCGGGAAGCTCAAATTAAATATTTGTGCATGAAGATGGCCAGGAGTATTGGTATATTGAGCAAAACTAGATACATCTTGAATCAAAATACTTTACACACTCTGTACTGCACACTAACTTTACCATTTATGTTATATTTTGTGGTAATATGGGGAAATACCTTCAAAATCAACTTGCAAACTATTCAAAAATATAATATCATTCAGTTGAAAAACAGATTAAAGAAATCATTACTGGACCAATACAGAAAATAGACCTAAACACAGGAATGGTATTGTTATTGTTGTTAGTTATTGTTTATTGTAAGACCTGAAACTGTATTTGCATATCTATTTACTTTGTGATGGTATGATTTTGTGAAATAGGGGCGGGGCAGGACTCCCACACCACACAACACACCACACACACACACACACCACACACACACACACCACCACACACACACCAAACCAAAACACCACACACCACACACACCCACACACACCACACACACACACACACCACACACCACACAACACACACACCACACACACACACACACACACACACACACACACACACACACACACACACACCACACCACACACACACACACACACACACAAGTTCAGTTCTGTCTTGCAACATTGTGATTGTTAGAGATAAATAAAAATAAATGATTTTTTTTTTTTTTATAATCAGTGCCATTAGGAGGAGAGTGACAGAGAGCAATCATTTGACAGAGCATCTATCCATCCATCCAGTAAAAAAATGCCACATTCTGACTCACTATAGCTTCTCAAATATCTTAGATCTTTGGGTTTTGGACTGTTGGTCGAAAAAGATTAAAAAAACAATTGAAGACCTTGGGCTGAAAGAACTTTTTTTTACTGGTTTACGATTGTTTGACAGAAAATAGGACAGAACGAAAACAATTGTTTGTTAATGCCATAAACTGTTTTCTGTGATCCAAATCACTTGGCAATTACCCTCTTTTTTTGTATTTAAATTAACACTCTCGATTGTCTAATCTCTACGTGTTAGTTTATTTTATTTGCAAAGGCATAAAATAAAAAACTTCCCTGATAAAACAGTGAAAATGAATGTAAGTATGCGCTTAAAACAAAGGTCTCTTTTTAAATCATACTTAAACCTAAAGCGAGTCTCCACTGTTACTGAAACCTCTTTAAGTAACTGTGCACAGTCTGGACAGCCTTGTCTCAGTCCCTTCTGTCCATTTGTATGGATGTAGGCCTCCGTCCAGTCACACGTCCTCATGTGACGAGTCCTGCTGAATTTCACAGTGAATAAATTTGCACCAGGAACAAGGCCCCGCTCGGCTCCAGCCAAATTTCTTAAGCTCTTCTCTAAACAGACACCACGTTCTCTTCTCCAAATCTACATTTCTAAACCACTCTGACGAGTAAAGAGTTTGACTGGCTAAATATAAAAATCAGTTTTTCTGTAGGGACTTGGCGTGCCACAGGAGTGGAGCCACCCAGAAGCAGAGCCCCATTCTTGGCAAGGACAGGGGGGGCCCCTACGCTAAGACAGCTCCCAGACTTGCGAACGTCATATGGTGGGGAACAGGAGTGACGGACCGCTTCGTGAACACAGCCATCTGGTTTGGGCTGGAGCAGATTTCAGCTGCGTTCTGGGGGCAAAATAACCCGGTGCTTCCAATATGCGGGGGAAAGCGAACAGTAAAGAGCACAGCCAAATACTTCAGAAGATAAAA
>NC_045737.1:14120864-14134842 GCF_008692095.1 Etheostoma spectabile
GAAAAGAGACGCAAGCAGGAAAGGGAAAAAAAAAAAATAGCATGGTTGTGGGCGGCTGTCATCAGAGGCTGTTTTCTAAACGCAGCAAAGGTGTCGTGTTGCTTATTCACCAAGAACAATGAGTCAATCAGCAAAGCCAGTCTTTGGGCTTCACTTCAGCTTTATTCAATTATGCTATCTCAGGCCGAGGATGTTGAGCTAAAAGTCTCCAGGGAGGACGGTGGTTACACATTTTAGTGATGATTGGTGCAAGGACGCTCACACAAACATATTTACCTCATCTAGGATGTGCAATGAGTTTAAGAGTAAATAAGCCTCAATTCTTCTCAAATCTCAATACTCAAAATGTGTCTGTACTAGAGGATTGAGGATCAAATATCTGGTCAGACCCATAATCTTGCAGTGTTTCCTATATATTGATATATTTGTGGTGGCCGTCACACAATCAATGTTGGCTGTCACATACTGCCATAAATTCTCTCTCTCTCTCTCTCTCTCTCTCTCTCTCTACCCTACTCCTCCATGCAGATTAATTAATGCCAGTGATTATTCTACACACTCCAATACAGTAATGCAAGTGGCGGTATGAGCCTAACACAAAACTAACACACAGAAGAAGATGTTGCTTTTCCCACATCAATCATTTTCTCCACAGAAAAGACGGCTAGAGTCAATTCGGAGTTTAATGGTTAGTACTATGAAGTCATTACCGTTTATTTACTGCGAAGAGAACGTTTTGGCGGCCCCTAAAAAGGAATATCACCAGCGCCAAAACGTCAGATTTTCAGCTGTCAGCGTTTTCAGAGTCAGACTGTACCAGTCCGGACTCTCCCAGTGACCATGCTGCTCTGGGGACCGGTGGCGCACTGAGAAACCGCTGAAAACTGTAAAAACAATTGAACCCAGAGTCCTATTATTATGACGTTATCTGACATTAAGCTTTTCTGCTTCACATTTTCAGCAGGGCAGCGGCGCAGCTGGGGTTGACTCTCCACAGTTCTCATGGGCTTTATAAGTCATAATGTGAAAAACCTTTGCGTGATTTAATGTACCTAAACAACGATGAATCATCACCAAATGTCTAGTTCAATTCGTCCAGTTTTCAGTGGTTTTGAGGGGCAATATGAGAAAGAAATTTGGCAATCATTGTTTAGGTACATTAAACCACATTAAGCTTTTTTCCTCGCCGTAGGCGCCAATAAAGAAGAAAACAATGTGAGAACTTCTATAATCGTTGGATTTTGGTTTAGTTATTTCGACAGGCTTAGGTGTTCATGACAAGACATGGCCATGAGAAATTTGGTGATCAGTGGTTGTTGTTTGGGTACATTAAACCACGTTTTCACGTTAAGCGGTGTGGCATATCCCGACAGGCCGTGTCTAACAGAGGAGCGTGTAGCCAGCGCAGCAGCAGAGCGGTTGTGTCTGTCCTGGGAGGATAAAGATGTTTGTGGATTTGTTGGCATCTGTCGCTTAAGAATTATGTGTGTTATGAACTTCATTTTGTTTTAAACTAAATTGAGCTTGAGGTTTAAAAAAAGAAAAGAAGTGATGGATACAAAATGCCTCATGGCAAAATCTGTTGGGTACGCGTCCCTACCGAAATCGACGCCTATAGAGTAGCCTACGCATGGAAGCCAAAGTTTTGAGTGCTTTAGCGGCATTGACCGGACGTAGAGACGTCATCTCGCTCCGCCTCTCGGCTGAGGCCCGTTCACGTAAAGGCAGCACTTAAACTGCATTTCCCACTAATATGGTTACATTTGCAATAATCTGCGGTTCACACGCATGCCGAACCGTAATCGGTTACTCTACATCACAGACAATTTATCTATCAATATTTCAAAATAGAAACCATTACACGTCATAATGTTTTGTATTCAGAACACTACTGTATTATTGTACAAATTAGCTACAACAGTAATAGCAGATACCTTATGTAAGTCACTCCTACATTTTCAACTGAGGAGCAAAACATGCTCCTGAATTTGTTGTCACAGTCAGATGTGTAAGCCCCCTTCCCTTACTGCATTATACCACTAAATCATTTTTTATAATTGCTACCTACAAAATGTTGAATAAAAATATTTGCAGTACAATTAATATAGGAAGTCTGTACCTCTTTCCATGCGTGCACCCCCCACCCCAGGTAAGCTACCACCACAAATAGAATCTTCTTCAGTGGGAAACACTATCTCGTTTACCTGTTCTCTAATCAGATAGTCCCTAATCTAAAACATACATTTGTCGTTTAACGTTTATTCTTAACTCAGGAAATAAGTTAAAAAAATATTTATATATTCTCATCACAAGGCCCACTTATTCTGTGTGTTCTCAAAGCTTTCAACCACATCACAGGCACTTGCGTCCACTGAGGAAGGACACAAAATGTGTCTGAAAACTTCAGAAACAAAAAAATGTCAGTTTGGTTTCCAGAATCAACGCCCACATCTCCGATGCGGGATTAAGAACGGCAATGCCATCTTCCTGCATTGCTTGCTAGCTACGTAACCACATCCGTGTAACATAGCAACAGAAAAACAAGGAAGGATTAAACGAATGATCTTTGACTGCCCTGAAAAACATTGACTGAACTGCTTCAACAACATCTACCACAGCTCCTGCCAGGACGGATGAATTGACCACTACTGATTGGTTGGTTAGACCAAAACAAGCCATTTACAATTAAACTGAGCCAGAGAATAATTGAATCACAGAGGATTGTTAACATTTAGCTTCTTGTTTCCTTAAAGGATTTTAAACTGAAGCTCTGGATGCAGCTCCCCAGGGAGAAAGTGGGACAAATCAAGATACACCAGGGAAGTGACTTGCAGGCTGCAGGTGAACTTACATTATTGCAGTAGAAGGTGTAAAAGACTCCGGGGACATAGCAGCCCAGAATGCCAATGGAAACCCCTGCGTAGTCCAGCGCCATCCAGCGGCGGCTGGTCTTCTCCGAGCGGTGGCAACAGAACAGGTGATAACCCACCGAACACAGCATACACAGCTGAGGATGGTGAGACAATGAGTGGAGAGTCAGACGTTGCAGCAGCAAAGGATGTGACACGCACCGCAAGATAACAAGTAGGAAAATAATATGATTTAACAAGTCCAAACTATTTCATCTCAAAATGGTGCCTTTTTTCAATACTCATATATATATATAAAAAAATATTCTTTTTTTTTTTTTTAATTGGCCTTAAAAATTGGTTGTGAAGCCAACTGTTAGACTGCTTATTTATTATTTGATGAGAAGAACTGCTAATATTTTGGATGAGCTCTGATGTATTTCTGTAACCATTGAGATTATTGTGATAAAATGCAATTGTCACATATTCAGTTTCCAGGATATTTGGATCTGGAAATCACTACACTGCTTAAATTAAAGAGAAACCTGGTTTAACATAACAAGCCCAACCTAGGTAAACTTGGCTGATGTAAAAATGACAGGAACTCACCTGAAATATCTTTTTGTAATTAATACTTTTATTCGTTAATTTTATACTACCTTGTAATCTGCAACTGCCTTTATCATTTCAAGTGTAAATTGTAAAAAGAAACGCAATTTATTTATTTTGAAATTGATAAAAATTGTAAATTGGGTGTGGTCTTCAATATGGTGTTTTAATGGCGACAAAGATGACGTTTGTGTTCTACCAACTGTCATTGCTAAAGTGCACTGGAAAACATAGTCTTGTACCTGAAAGCAGAAGAGTCCAATGGAGTAGATGACGTAGTCCTCTTTAGAGGCGCCGATGGCCGGCAGCACTGAGGCCATGTTGTAAACCCCGACAAAGAAGAAGAGCAGGAAGCCCAACACGTGGCTCCAGATATTTACCGTCTCATTGGAAAGAATGAAGAGGCTGCACAGAGAAACATTAAAACATTAAGATAAAAAATATGTTATTCTCCTCAAATCATTTTTTACTACAGACTCAGACTGAGATCAGTGATCTCAACTGCACAGCTTTTTGAATTTAAACTCAACATATCAATGCTGTATGCACATGCAGGAAGTCAACTCAAAACATGAGTTTAGTGTAGCTGCTAAAACTGACTGACAAACTTCCCGGAAAAAAAAGGAATCAAGACCAATCACACTGTCAGGGCTTAGGATAGTTCAGATATTTTCATGTGGGGTTGTTTGATGTAGTTATCCATAGTCAGAGTATTACCTTAAGGTCTGCACGACCCTTGTTTGGAGAAGCAGAAGGAAAGACAGGCATGGAAGCTAAGTTATGTAGGCTGTGCACAGGGCAAGCAGAAAAACATATTTAGCCCCCTAAAAAAGGTCCACCAAAGAAAACATATCAGTGTAAGTGTACGCTATATAGAACTTCTGCATTGTTACGCGTAAGCACAACTGTGCTGCTCACGCCGAGACAACAAGTTAAAGTAAATAATACAATGTTTTTTGTTTTTTTTAAAAGAGTGATTATGACAGCGACAAGCAAATTATGTCATTGTGAAAACAAGAGGACACCCTTTATAGGAATATACAGAGGAAGAACAAACTGTCGAAAAATGGAGAGGTGGTGGAAACAGGATGAAAGGGCCGTCTGGCGGCAAGGTAAAGTGTTGACTGACTGGAGGACCTCATACAACCCCACTTTAAAAAGCCAAACTATTACTTTAAATATTCTTAATAAATAGGTAAATGGAACCATATCTGTAGGATATATGTGGGTATCAACCTAATTTTACAAAATATTTACAAAAAAAGGCAACTAAAACAATAGAGGAACCCACAAGCCACAGTGGCCACGGAGAAAAAAAGACCGTTCTCTTGCAGCCATAAAGAAATCTTCCACCTCCTCTGTTGTTAAAATGTGACTTTCCTGAGCAGCAGTCAAGAGAAAACACAACTTCTTCTTTGAGGATTACTGAGTTAAGCTTTGCAACATTACTTTTTACCTTTTGATGCACAGTCTGGAGGGCAGGTAGGCTCTGTATCCATCTGTGATGTAGGGGTTCTCCCTCAGATATATTGGGATCTGTTCATAGGTGTACAGTCTGATACCTCGGGGCACCAGCACAGGCCAGTACTGATAACCTCCCAGCTCAATGTAGTGGGAAGTCTGGGCGCTCTTTTGGGGTTTCTGAGGCATGGTTGGGCTGTAGGAGTCTGTTTTTGTCTGACCTGAAACTGAGAACAAAAAGTCAGATCAGATCCAATGGAGGCCGCATCCTATATGAAAAGTCAATTAAATGCTGTTACTATTTAGGCTGTTGCTTGCTTGTAAGTTTACCTGATCTACCACCCAGTGTCATGTGGAAGAGTTGTTTTTATTGTACAGTTGAGCAATAATACAAGTGGCACACTTATTTAAAGGGCATCTTTGGTGATTTCCTAAATTTAAGTGGAGAACATAGCTAAAGCTATCATCAGAGGAAAGCTGATTTTCTCCATATTATCTGTATGAAATAACCTAGATGAGCTAATATTAGCTAGCTAGACAACACATATTGGCTGGTTTAAAAGGTGGAGCTACTGCTCTAATTGTATGGAGAAAAACTAATGCCGAACTGCATTCAGTACCATCGCATTTTTGGTACGTGCTAAGCCCCAGGCTCCAAACATTAATCCAATTATCGTCCGAAACTAGCACTTGTTCATTAAGTTTATGTTTCTAGAAACAATTTAACTACCACTCTTTCCCTACCAATATAGCTAGCTACAGTTGACACATTAACGGTAGATGCCATTGTGTTGCTGGTTAACAGTTAACACTCACAGTTGTGATTTTGTTGATCTAACATGCCTGCTTGGTAAATTATTACAAGCCGATTATATCAACAAAAAAAACTGATCTAGAGACCATTTTAATGTAAGCCTTATGTGGTAAATAATACTGTCGTTAACCAAGTCAATCTTAAAATAATAAGACTTTTCTAAGCAGTTTGGCAGCTAGCTAAGTCTGTCTGGACAGGCTCCTAAAGGCTAGCTAACATGCCGCTTTGTTTAGAGCCAAGAGATTAACAACAAACTCACCTTTCAATTTTGTATATGTGCAGTTTGTTCCATTTTGTGGCTTATAGTACGTACTACGCATTTGTTTAGTTATATTAACATTAATTTAATATACAAAAAAGTGTGTCAAGTTTCGGCTACTACATCTTCCAAATCACCAGAGACGTCATCAGTAACGGACCCCGGCGCTGTCCCAAAGATGGCCTGAATAAAAAGAACAAGCCCCTGAGCTGTCTACTACTAGAGCATGCAGCGTTTTTACCATAGCTTTTTACAGTCTATAGTTTTTATTTATGTCATCTAAGCAAACTCCGCTGTTGAAGATTATCTTATATTATCTTATCGAACTATGGTTTCCAAGAAAATGTCAAAAGCATATAATTATAGTGAGTGCAGCAATTTGAACGGTATTAAACAGTTCACTACACTGGTTGGGGGTCTCTAGCAGCCAGCAGAGTGTCCACTAGCTAAATGTTGAAGGTTTACCAGCAGCCATTGTTTGTTTGTTTTGTGCAACTGGCATATTTTACCAGCCATCCATTTGGCTGGTGGATGTTGCTAATTTTGTACCCTAATAGCCAGTTAATAATAATTTGTTATCATTTGGCCTACATATCAGAACATAAGAAGACCTCCAAGTGTAGCCTATCTGCATTCTTTATTATTTCAGTTCATTTTTTTGTCCACTCATGCTTGATGTCATGTTCCTAACTTGCTGTTTGTTGTAACCTTTGTGGTAAAGTGCTTCACAAGCACACTTCATTATCGATTCGATTCCGATTCAGAGGCCAACGATTTGATTCTAAACCGATTATCGATGCATCTCGATGCAACAAGCATATTATTAGCCATACGGGATTTTCAAAAATATATGTATAAAGTTGAGTTTGTTAGATTTTGACATATATAGTATTTGTCACACACAAGTTTCAATGAAATGTTTTGTCTACTGAGGTTTTTATTTTGTAGTCATTCCCTGCTTGTGAAAGTCACCTTCTCTCTCAGTAATCTTCCGTGAGAGGCTGAGTCATGTTTAAAGGTGGAGAATTGGCTTCTTAGAACATGAAACATGAGGTGGTCAGATGTAATGTGATATAGATGAACAGCCATATGTGTTTTGCCCAATTATTTTATGTATGTCTAATTAGATCTTTTTTTTTTCTTTTTTTGGCCATTTTTTTGTGTGTTTTTTTTTCTTCTGCACTCTGGCCTAAACTCTAATTTGTTGTCCATCATCCCATCCTCTTTCAGTCACTCTGTTTTCTGATTTGTTCACGTCTGGAGACAATAACTTTTAAATAAAAATCAACACATTTAAAAAAAACAATGATTATTAACTTATCTGAATCGAGCATTGAATCGTTCTAAAGAGAAATGTGATGCATTCAAGAATCAATTATTTTTCCCACCACAAATCCAGATCGTCTTACTTTTAGTGCTACTTAAGATTTTATGGGCCATTTTTGAATTTATTAGACAGCATACAGTACATCAGAGTGTGTGACAGTATACACGAGAGTGTGCCAGAAAGTACATTTACACATAATGAAATGAATGTTAAAGGTTTAAAGGGGCACTCCACCAATTTTACACATTAGGTTTTACTTAGGCTACTTGTCACAAGCATCAACTTGGCTTGTGAAAACCGCTACATACCCCCTGAAGTTTTGCCCTATAGGTTTCTTGCAAGGTCTCATGATTTATAAAATATTAAACCTAAAAGTATAGTGGGATATACAGTTGTGGCTTATATATCGCTGGGAACATAATCCTCCTGTCCAAAATGAGCCATGTTTTTCATTACAGATGCAGCAGTGAAGTAATTTCACCTTTTTCTACAGACTCCACATCCTGACAGGCTGGTGTAGCTTGCACAATTACAATAATTCACCACGTTGACAAATGGTGAAATGCAATGTAAAACTCCAGAAAAGAACACTAACACACCAAGGCCCGACCACTCAAACTCATTACCACATACAACTGCAGATCTTATGTTACGTAATATGACGCAATATTGATAAAAAAGCACTTTAGAGAGCATTGCCCAAAACAGAATTTTTGCTATTATGTCTGCATCTTCTACATTAACTTTTCAAATGGTACTTTAATTTCATGAAAGCATAGTTATAAATTTAGTGCAAACTTCCACCTGCACGTTGCTCTAAGAATGTATAAGTCTATGTTTAAATGTCTTTAAATGTAGGCCCGCATAGTGCAGCTCTCAGTCTCCTGGCTGTCATCCCGCTGCACTGTGCGACTGTGTTACATCCTCCTCTCGCTAACTGTCATCCACAATCCTCATCAGAGCGAGCGGTTTCCACAGACTTCTCAGGTGTGAGAGATGTTGGGAGGATTCCCTCAGGAGGGAAGTCACACTCAGTTCTCCCTCTGCTGTTTACACCCCTCTTTAATTGCCTCATTCTCAACTGGAAGTGTGTTCTCTATTATCACTTCTAATACACCTCTCAGCACATCCACTCTGGCAAAGTTTCAGCTGCCAATTTAAGATAGTAACTCATGCATGCAAGGGCAAAACAACAAGAATCTCCTGCTGCTGCAGTCGCTGCTCAGTTATTAATTGATTTTGTAGCCTTACAGTTGGCAGTGTTTGATACAAATTAGGCAACAGTAGGTACAAGATGTATTTTCCATTTAGTTTTTCCCCCACATTAATAGTCAGTTTTAAAACACATACCCATTTTTCCCCATTTGTACACACTGACAAGTTATTTTTGCCCCTGGCAATACAAATATAATCAAACAACAAACAGTTTCTAGGTGTTTTAAAGCCTGGTATTTGTGACACTTGTGCTGTAATGTTTTTCAGTTAATATAACAAGGAAGCAGCAACAATCTTAATGTCCTCTAACTGTACAGTGATTCTCAAAATCCCCACCATGACACACAAAAAGAAATTTTTTATTGCTACAAAATGGTGTTATGATAATAGATCGATACTTGGTCGTCTGTGTATCGATACAGTATGTATGATGGTCATTGCATTTCTGTAAGTGATTTGTACTTTTATTCTTGTGTATGTGTGATACATGTGGTTGTCTAGAAACTGGATGTCTAAAATTTCCTTTGGGATAAATAAAGTATCTATCTATCTATCTATCAGTATTGCCACGGAAAATATCGCGATATGCTGTTTTTTTCCCCCACACCCCTATTATTGCAGTGCATTACAGGCATCCAACCAGACCCTGGTACATTCATGATAGAGGACACACCTCTCACATGCACTGTGGACTTTAACGGAGGTTTCTCATAAGGGTGACTCCTCGTCTCCCGCCCCACCACCTTCTTCCTGACTCCTCACTGATTCACTGTGACAATCTGTCGTTGGCCCTTTTTTGTCTTTGATTTCTGTCCTCCATTTTTCTGTCAGGCTTGACTTAGAGAAATGTGCCTCAGTGTAATTGTGCGCTTAGACGGCGTGTAATGGAACATGAAATTAAAGTGCTCCTGCTTATACTCTGAATGTTTCTTCAAAAAGCAGGAGGTGATTTGTGAATCAGCCATTTTATCAGTGTCAAAATATCCCATTTGTGCTGATTATTGCAGAGATACTGTAATTGTTCCATGTTATGGCCGACCTGGGATATTTTCCTTCTTAAAGCGCTAACTGGGTGCGTCCTACAATGAAATGTGCAATAAAACGGCACTGCATTACATCTTAATCAAGGGTGCCTACACTGTCTTGGCAAATGAAAGTCTCTCCTTTCCAAACAAGGGGCTGTTAAAGTGGTTTAAATAGAGACAGACAGGCCCCCGGGCCACCGATGTCCTTTGGGATTGTCAGGGTCATCAAGGAAACACAAGGCTACACTGGTGCGCCCCTCTCTGACTGTTGCACCTCATTTAATATCACATTACGTTATGGTGAATACGTTGCATATTATACTTCTTCTCACTGATGTTAAACGCTTGCTAAATTGACTATATGTTACTGCACAGAGGAGAAATTAACAATGCATGACATGTTTTCCACTGCATCTGTGTATCCCCAGGCTCCTCTATGTTCTCTATTGAGCTTTGTGCACCTCATCTTCCACCATTTCCTCTCCCACCTGCCCCAACACGGAAAACAACTTTGAAAAAACCTCAACTTTAGGGGTTAGAATCTTTATTTTCCTCTCGAACCCTAAACACAAAGCCCACAGGCATCACAGGCTTCAACACGGGGCCCGCCAATTGTTAGCCTGCCTGCCGTGCCAAGACTAGACAGGCCCTTTGCAAAGCTAACACGGCCTCGCGGCGGCTTGTGCTCGTCAGCGGCCGGCTGGTCTCATTGGCTTTATTTATAGTCTGCGCCACAAGACATCTGCTGGAGACGAGACTCTGTCCTCTGTGTCCACACAGCACCACACAGAGGGAGCTTGTCAACGTTTTTTCGAAGGCAAAGTGTTTGCGAGGACTCCGGTCAGAGGAGGGGAGAAACGGCTGCAGCCTCCTCTAATAGGACGGGTGTCCCCTCCGATCGCTTTCTCCGCAGCTTTGATTAACGACACCGGAAGACAGAGGGAGGCCTCACAGTTGGTCGTGTCTTGTGTGTTAGCCGATGTTTACTTGATCTGAGAGCTGTTGTTTGTTTGGTGTCTTCAGTCTGGTCGTTGCTCGCCACTATTTTGGGACCCTGACACTTGGATGTAGCTCGGCAGTTGTCTGATGCGGCCTCGCCTTTTCCTCCCCCCTTCTGTGACACACAGAGTTTCTCCTCGTCTCCCATCCTCTTCTCTTCACATCGAGGACGTCTGGATGTCTCTGGCTGACCGTGCTTTAGGCCTTGACACAAAGTGTGGAGGACAGCTCTTTGCTCTTCCTACACAGCAGGGGGGGGTGAAGTCAGCCTGTCAGTGTGAAAATACTCAATTCACATGTTCCTGAAAAGAACCAACCTAAGAAACCCACCATTACAAAAAGATCTTTATAAGGAAACAATACCAAAAACCATATAAAATAAGGTTTTTCTCTATACTGATTGTGAACACTAATATATAATATTTTGCAGCTTAGACGAGGTTCAAACTGACCTTAATTTAGCTTAGCCCTACACTTTACTTGAAGGTATCTAGGCTACATAAGAGTGACATGACAATACAATGACTATAGTTTTACATGTTAGGACCTGTTTTACATTGAAGAATAGTAATTGTATGATGTTTAAACAAAAGTTTTATGTATGCCCAGTTTTAACCTTGATGTCAACACCAAAAAAAAAAAGAAGCCTTGTTGGGCTCCCTGAGGAACCCCTTCATTAAGTTCTTACAGGGCTATGATGGCTCATCCATGAATAAGGTGTTTCTCTTTTTCTAAAATGTGTGATTACCCTAAATCCATCCCAAAACAAACAATTTGTGATGGTTTTCCATCAGGTTGCGCATAAGAGAAAACTTTGCTCATATAGTTCTGCTCATTCATTGTGGAATGAAGAGAGACTACTTATTTTTGCTTCAATTAAAAACTGAAATTGCACTGCCCGAAAATAAGACAAAAAGAGACACTATGCCCAGAAGTGTGTCTGTTGGCATTTGAAGTGGATGGACCGAAATCTGCAACGCATGATAACATTGGCATTCCATGAACACCCGAAAGATACTATATAAATAAGAGACATTTAGTGTAAGAAGTGTTTTTGACTGTTCAAGATATAAAGCCAGTGCAATGAATAAAAACCATAAACCTTGTATGTAGAACAAAGTCTTGCCAGGAAAATTTTGGTGATGCAAGGATCTCCAGAAAATCAGGTGTCCCCTCCTATTGCTCTCTCCACCGCTCTGATTAACAAGACCGGAAGACAGAGATGCCCACAAAAATAATCAAATAATAAATAGATAAAATATTAACCATCTGCTATTAGACACAAAATATCATACAAAAACCAACCATTTTCTGCTTGGAGGCCATATATAGAGCAATACATCACAAACTGTGAAAAAAAGAAGTAAAACTGAAATGTTGCATCAACAAATGTTCCAGCAATAATTTCTGCGTCTATCCTCGTAGCATCTGGGCCAGTGAGCTCTTTCTGGGAATGAAATGACATTGTTGCTTAGTCTCCTTGTGCGTCTTTTTTTTTTGGGAAAGTTTCATTTTTATAACAATATTGAAAGCCATTAGTCTAAATCCCCGGGCTTCCTTTTACTTTTTTTTTTTTTAAGTCTTAGAAGATACATCTGGTTCCCTATCTTGTAATTCCTGCCCGGATCCCAAAGAAAAGCGAAAACAATTTCTACAACAGTGCAGGGATTAAGGAGGACATTAGGACATTTAGCTGCTGCTGGGAATGAGATGAATTCCTTCCGAACAGCAACAACTGCTGTGATGTGTTGCACTTTTTTTTGCAGCTGGACAAAACTTCATGGTAATCCTTAATGGATCAGAAATTGTAAGCCCATCCTTACCACTCAGACAAACTGTTTAAGCTTTTTGACACAAAGAGTGTGTATGCAGGGTACTTTATTATTTTTATTTCCAGAACAATACCAAAGTAAACCCTTTAATATACAACTGTCTGTAGATTAGACCTGCATATGCGCTGTTACAGTCATCCTCTTTCTGCAGGGCTACATGGGGCGCAGATTGGTTTTCTTGAGTTTTCCAAAGAAGATTTAGAATTTAAAAATGATGTAATGGTGTGTTTTTCAGAAAAAATACTTTTTGGGGGCTGATTGTTACTTGTACTTATCTACCTCTCCACATTTAATAATAAATCACCTAAAACGACTTGTTTCAGGCTGGGGCCACATAATCCTGAAACAGCTCAAATGCATTTGGAATGAAGTGCTGTGAGTGACTGAAAGAGTATAAGTGTATACACTTAGAAACATCCTGTCTTGGGTTACAATACATGAGATGAAGACAATAATAAAATGATAAATGGGCCAAACGATTAGGATGAAGGTGCAAATATAATGTACAGTATATAATATAAATACCTTAAATTGACAAAACAGAGCAGGCACTTACATTCTGATGTTTTTTTAGACTTAATATGTTAACATGTCAAGGTGTGTACAACAAAAAAGTCAACACTTTTTTTTTCTTATCACCATTTTTCAAGATCTTACTTCAAAGAGCTAACACTTTTTCTATGTAAACAAAAGACAGACCCCAATACAGTACAACTGCACATTGTTTAGAGTGGCCTTTTATTGTGGCCAGTCTAAGGCACACCTGTGCAATAATTATGCTGTCTAATCAGCAGCTTGACATGCTACACCTGTGAGGTGGATGGGTTATCTTGGCAAAAGAGAAGACTGCTTATTACCACAGATTTAGACAGATTTAAATCCTAGCTTGTGCAAAATGATGCACATATATAGGAGGTTGGCTGAATGTAATTCAAAATGTATACTAAAAACTACGGGCCTAAGAGATGTTACAAGACTTAATTTCATTCATTTGAGACACAGTGTATGCTAAGCCTGTTAGCATGCATCACTGAAGTCAAACATCTGCATTGGGTATTCACACTCTCAAAGAAATGTAATGTATTAGATTCTATGTCAACACAACATGCCTCAGTATACTTTACTGCACTGTTAAAAGTGCAAACCTTTTCATTCTGTAGCTATTCAGTCAAACTATACAAAAAGAATTATTAGAAACTACTACAGTAATCTGTAACGTCTCTTATTTATCGCTTAGCTACTGTGGAGAGAATTCATTTCCAGAATTAGAATCTAAATTTCTGAGTGTGGGCAATGAACAGCACCCTCTACAGTGAGATGTATCAAACTTGTGGACGTTAATTGCAGTGTAAATCTAACTTGGAATTGAAATTAAATTGATGGATTTCTTCAAAGTAAAGACAGAAACTTATTCAACTTAAAGCTTTAGTGTGTAACCTTTTGAAATTAATGAACGTCCATTACATTCAAGCCATTACCAAATATCACAAAGCTAATTAAGACTATCAGCTCCACACAACTCTCTCTGTCAGTATGTTCAGAGTCATCTGGCGACTTTCGCATGCAGAACTGCATTACTTAAAATTGG
>NC_045737.1:14134852-14150392 GCF_008692095.1 Etheostoma spectabile
GACAGAAACCATAGGCACTATAGCCTTTAACGGACTCTCATTCAGTGACACTCATTGATTTTCTTCATTTTTAAAGGGACAATGCACATTAATCAACATGAGCACAAAGTCCTACATGTGTATATGCCCGATTTTGCCATGCAGGCTAATTTTTATCTGCAATCCCTGACAGGTCGATTGCTTCAAACATTAGATAAGCTACAACAATACAAAAAAACACATAAGCATAAAACAAGAACACATAAGGACAACTACATCGTATCCATTACATACATCAAATATTTTCAGATTAACTCTGTGATTCTTGTGATTTGGTTGCTGCAAAAACTAAGAAGTAAAAATGAATGAACTTGAGCAGCTGATGGTAATCATCAATGATCATTTTGGTGTTTTTCCTCATCAGGCTGCAGTTCAATCTGCCTCCTGTGGAGGTCACTCTGTGCCTGCTGCAGAAGGCCACCCACTGAACATGAGCTGATCAGATGAAACATTAAACCATAGACTGTGTACAGTCTATGCCTTAAACGGATAAATCTAATCTGTCTGTCACTGAGGAGGAGACACTGCATGTACTGTGTGTGTCCACGTTAAACATAATGATAAATATCATCATCATTAGAATGAATATTTCAACGTAATGATGCACATTGGCTCCAGCTCGTCAGCTCCTCTAATATGCAATATACACAATTAGAAATATAAACATAATGTGACACAAGCAAGCATTTGTAATTTTGCATTAAAAAGTATGTAATGTAATCGTTTTTTTCCTAGTTTCCCTTGTGCTTTTTTTCAGTTAGATTACGAAGGGATCAAATAAAAAATAAGAATACAAAAAATGTAAACTTACTTTTTTCATTCATCCACTGAGCAAAACAAGTCATCCTTTTAGTATTTAGCAGCATGATTAATTGCACTGTTTACATTTCTTTCATGTTTTTAAATTTTTTTTGTCACTTTATATTCTTTCATATGCTATGTGTTTCCTTAAATCATTTTTGACTTTAACTAACTGTACAGAGCAAAGAGAGAAAAAAGAGGACTGACAAACGCAACAAGAGATTTTTGCAATTCAATTTATCATCATCATGAGCATGGATTATTTGACTTGTTCTGCGTTTTTTTTGTATATTTAAAAGCAAAATAAAATGGGGCGCCTGGGTAGCTAATCTGATTGAGTGTGCACCCCATGTACAGAGGCTCAGTCCTTGACGCAGCAGACGCGGGTTTGATTCCGACCTGCTGGCCTTTACTGCATGTTGCAAACCACCCAAAGCAAATACAAATATCTGAATTAGCCGCTAAGTGACTTCTGTACAGTACATCACAGACTAAACACAGTTGATGTTACTTGCTGTTTCACTGTGTGGCAGCAACAAAAGACTCACAGCTGCCGAGCAATAAATCAGAGACAAGAGGAAAATGAAACCTCTACTTTCCTCTCAAAGCAGCAGGTGGCGCTATGGTATCTCTGCCGGGGTCCTCCACAGAGACATCAAGCATGAGCTTCAGTGTGTGAGACCCCCAGAACTGGCTCCTGCATCAGGCCAATAATAAATAGCACACCAATCGGGGTCTGTTTTAACTGGTATGATTTATTAAAAGTTAGTGCATTAGATCAAAGCAATAATTGAAGTTATGATTAAGGAAATGACGGGATTGGGACCCATAGACAATGAAAAATGGATGCGTGGATGGACAGACTAGCACACAGATCTCATTTGATAAATAATTCACAGTTGGATGAAATCGGATTGAGATTTGATCCAAATTGAGAGCCTATTTGTAAGTGTTATTATTTTTTTTTTTTAAAGAAGGACTTTTGTCATGAGATTTGCTCCATACCCTCTGCCAGGAAGCTCTCTAGCTGGTGGCATGTTGCTCTGAGGATCAT
Organism: Etheostoma spectabile; assembly: GCF_008692095.1. Classification (NCBI taxonomy): domain Eukaryota; kingdom Metazoa; phylum Chordata; class Actinopteri; order Perciformes; family Percidae; genus Etheostoma; species Etheostoma spectabile. The sequence continues at coordinate 14,136,747 of NC_045737.1, forward strand.
CATTGTCATCATATGCAATCCAGCATTAAGATGGATGCTGCCTGATCCCATCAAGATAATGGGTTTCATGTCTCCTGGCGTTGGTGCAGGGGGGGGGGGGGGGGGGGGGGGGGGGGGGTTGAGAGGTGGTGGGACAGTGAACATCTCTGCAGCTGATTTCTTGTTTCTTTGTTTTCTCCCTCATCTCTGCAGGCATGTCGACCCTACGAGTCTACGGTACAGCACATGCTGCCATGAAAAAAATTGCTGTTCGTCTTAATGCAAAATAATAACCTCAGAAGTTATGGATGCGTCCTCAAGTTAGAAGCAAAGAGGACAATTTGGGTTTCCAGCCAGCGAGGACAAAAGAAAGACACTTTGTTCACAGTAGAAGGGTTGTTCTGTCTCTATAATGGAGAGAAATAGAGAAACAGTGAGAGAGAGAGAGTGAGAGAGAGAGACAGAGGGGGGAGGTTAGCCCTGAACCTGTCACCGCAGGAGAGGTCATGTTGGATCTGTTTCAGGCACTCTGGCTGCGTTCAAAAACATCCATGATCATTTCCAAATTTGGGATCATATTTGGCGTGTACGGATGTAAACTATCACTCAGTAATATGTATTGTCAGTGCTGTCAAAAAGTCCAGATGAACAATAATAAAGGACACAGCATACACTTCTTTCTTTTGTTTCCAACTCAATCCTGTTACAGTATTTGTCTTAACTCAATGTGGCAATGTAAAATTACTCTATTACAGTATGTTACAGTACACTACAAGGACGGAAGTATTAGCAGTAAAGTGTACCTGAAACAACAAAAGTAGAAGTCCTCATGATTGACTGTTTTCATAAGGTTATAGATTATTGATGCATTGACCTGTAAGCAGCACTTTAATGTTGCAGCTAGTCCACAGTAGGTGGTGCAAAAAGACTCCTATACTAGTATTGTTTGTTGTATATTTTAGGTGGTGAAATATTAAGCAATGCATCATGTGTGGATCTACTGCATACTTAGCATGCGAAAAACGTAATCTGCAATGAGACTTTGAATACATTTAACAGAATACAAAGGATACTTTCTTCTGAAATGTCATCCTTGTATTACTTGTGCGTACAGTATAAAGTAGCAAAATGAAAATACTCAAGTTAAAGTATAGTACTTACAGAACTTAAGTTTGGTTGCAGCTTTGCAATCAAATGTCTTCCCTGTCAAGAATTGAATATTCCATAACCATTCACACAGTATAAGCAAAGTGCCTTTGGATCCAGTGTGGTATCTATATATGTTTATAGGAGCCATATTCACTCTATGTAATCTTTCATTACTTGCTGCATGTAAAAGTATTAATACCACAGTGTAAACATGGCATGTAAAATAAACAATCCTGCAATCACAACTGTACTACAGTAAAGAGTATGACAAATACATTTTGCCTGAAGAGGAACTGTATTGATGTACATTAATAAAGTCAAGGGACTCTCTTCGAGTAAAAAGATTAAAATCAAAGCAGCATAGGTCGAAATATCCAGACTTTTCCCTAGGCCCTGGATCCTACATTTCCCATAAAGCAACTTATTTGTTGCATAGATAGTGTCAACTTAGATAGTGTTTTTCATTGAACGCTCCCTGCCTGGTAAATGTTCATGTTTCTCAAACTCCACACCTCCGGTTTGTAACTAAATCTTTTTGTTAGAAAATGAGTAGACTCCATGGCCAAACGTATTTATGATAAAATCCTGAATTCCCCTTTAAAGCTTTATTTTCCTACAACAAGTAAAAATGTCTGCCAGTGCAGTGGGAACATTCTAGCAATTTAACAAACAATTCTTATCACCAGGTCCACCTACTAATGAATAGTTCACACTACAGGACTTTCAAAGTTGCCAGATCGCTGTGCTCTTCACACTACACAACTTGCTGTCTTGTAATCGGGAGTCTTAAGAGTCGTTGTGGTTTTCACACAACATGGCTGACCGGCAAGGGGGGCACACACCACAGGATCTTTCACCAGGAATCCCATGCCCTTTTGCTTATTGTTTTCATGCTCTCCATGTGTTTATCATGTTAGCACTTACCTATTTTATCATGTAGCAATTTGGGATTTGCCTAAATACAAAGTGCACAACAAATTAAATTCATTGTTATTATTATTATTATGAGTCTGTCTGCTACTCACACACGAGAAGTGACGTTGTTGTTTTTTGTTTAGGGACAGAATTTTTCATTAGCAATCCGGAAAACTTTCCAGGTAGTCATGCTGTTATCAGATGCAACAGTGACGTGACAAAATGTGGTCCTGGAGACACCTACTGTGGCGGTAACTACCACGCTGGTAGCGTCACAACTGTGTAAGATGCAGCCACGAAGCTTTGCAGGTGTGTAGTTAAGATCAAAATAAAAGCGGAGTTCAAAGATGGGTGCGGTGCCGTAAGTAAGGGGGTAGGAAAAGGGGAAAGGGGCCTTGGCCCACACACTTTACGCCCCTGGCCTAATTAGACATTGCAGCTGGAGTATTGCCGTGAAGGTCTCTAGTTTTGATGTTAACAAAATAGCCTGATTCATCACGTCTTTATTACTTATAGCCTGTTTTTCAAAGTGCAACAACTTTTGCCTGTGTTTCAAATGCAACAGAGCGTGAAGCTCCTATTGTTACACGCGACCCCTCCTCCAGGATTCCCCTCAACTGGTGTCTGCGCTCCTATTGGCTGTAGCTCCCGACAGGACCGGATCAGATATTTAGCCTGCTAGATATCTCGGATGTGTCTGCAATGCAACGGCGAGTTTCAAAAAAATCCGGGCTAAAGTCATATGGTGTGAACTAGGCATTAGTGTTTCCGAACTTAAGCCACATCTTTTAGTTTTTCTCAATAAATAAAGACCCAGTTGCCATGGTCATATGACCTGCAATGTTGGTCACGTGTTAAAAGGAGGTCACATAACAGGAACACCTTCCCAGACAATTTAGAAAACTACAGGTCAACTGCTTTTTTAAGAGGTCAAGAATGAACAGTAAAGCTCAACATTTCAGCATGTCATAAATGCAAATGTGTAGTTTTATTTGTAGCATTTAAACATTGAGAACCCTCATGCAGCCTGAATGGAACAATTCTACTGTCAAACTGAATTCAGGCTCCTTAGATCGATCGAATAGTCAACTATTCGGGGTCACCCCTACAAGATAATATGAATATAAATATATCCAAGACACTTCCGATTATCATTTAATGCCACTTCTGAATTAGGGTACTGGCAACTTTTTTGGTACGATTCAGGTACTGAGTAGGGCCGCACGATAGAAAATATGCGATCTGCAATAACAACAATATCACTTGCGATTCAGTATTCTGCCGAAATACAAGAAATTGCTTGTTGAATTTGAAACAAATATAAATAAATCATTTCCAACATTTTTTAATTAAACAAATTGAACATGGAATTAAATACAAAAGGTACCACAAATAAAAGAATGACGCTTAAGTTATAAAGCAAGAGTTTTCTACTGATATTTTCTTTCAAATTACACTTTTTTTGAATGTCCTACGCGAGCCTTTTGCGATGTGTATTTTGCGGCAGTTGATATATCATTGGGGATGAAAAAATGATATATTGTGCATCCTTAGCACTGAGTATATCATTTTAGGATGAAGACAAACAATTCTAGAAAAATCTTGAAACCAGTTGATGTTTGTGTCTGCAGTGTGGAGGAAGACATATTCATCTCCCGTTGTCTGTCGGCCCCCCCTCACTCCGACTCCCCGGCCACCCAAACCCTGCAGTGTGATTCACCTAAATTAGGAGACGGGGGTGGATGGTGTGGGTGAGTGGGCAGGGCATGCAGAGGAGTGGATGTCTCGAGGTCAAATGCAGAGTGGCGAATTGGGATGGAAGCAAACTAATGAGTTTTTTCGTTCTCTCCCTGCCCCGGACCGCTGGCATCACCTCGCTGTCCTGTCAATCCACCTCACCCCCTCCACCCATCTTCTTCCCCTCCCATCTTTCTCTCTGTTCCCACCTTCACCACCCAGAGAGAGAGACAGAGAGAGAGAAAAAACAGGAAAAAACAGTTTATTTCTGAACAGGCCTCTTAATCTATTTGGACTGGGAGTAATAGGACATTTGCATGGCGAGCACAGCGAGGTGTCAGCGATAACCATGGGGTTGTGACATCCCCTCCGAAATATGCTGAGCTTTCGCTAACCTCTCATCAAACACGCTGATCTTTATGGACTGTATCATATTGTGCCGTAATGTGCTTTATTGTCCACAGAATAAGCTTTTCTTTAAGGTAATTGGAAAGCGGGAAATGGCCGCTATCGGCGGACTTTTTAAATACATTATTCCTGAAATGTGGCTTGTGTAATGACCCTGTCGGTGTAAAACGTGAGATTTATCTTGGCAGCAGAAATTGATCCATTTCACCTTTGTCTAATGGAAATTTTTATCAAGGATTATCTGTTTATGTAAATGAGCGTGGCCCCTGGAATGGAGGGGATAAAAGAGTCTGGAGGGGGGAGCAGTTAATCTAGGGCCTCTTTACGTGTCAGTCTGGACATAATGCATACAGGATTCATCTCCATGGGGGTGGTGTGTGAGTGTGTGTGTGTGTGTGTGTGTGTGTGTTCCTGTACCTCTATCTCTGTGAGAACCCGGTGGACTTGAAGATCTTCACAGTGAAGATATTTTTGCTTACACAGGATGTTTTTTTGATGTTCCTCAGTTTTTTACACGGCTGTTTTAGAGGCAGGACTTGGGCTTGGGAAACTTGATTAGTGAATACAGTGCTGCTGATGTAGTGTTGACGTGTAAAGAACCATTCAAATGGTAACTTTAATGATATCCTGAAACAATGTCCCTTCTTGGGAAACAAGACATCATTCTGCACAGATGTCAGATCATGGGGGCTTCAAAATTTGAATTAGCTGTTAAGGAATAAATGTCAGTGGTGGTGAGTACTACCACCATGGTGTGTGTATGTGTGTGTGTGTGTAAGAATGTCTTCATACTAAGAAATCAACAAGTCCCCATTAAAGGGAAATCTGAAACAACCATATGAGCTTTTTTTCTGACCTGGAGCCCAAATTGGTGGGATGAAGACAACTGTAAACATGGACACTTCAACACGCACTGCTGCTAAACCCTCCTACTTTATTGAATCATTGTTGTCTATGAGGGATTGATCTGGAACTGAAAATAAAAAGGCCAACAACTAAGTCTTGCTACAGACACTTACTTACAATGTCAAAAACAATGTTTGCCAATATTAAAGATGTATTTCATGTATTGCAATATGAGGGCAAGTCACTCATTAGTGTAATGTCAAAAAAGGCTTTGAATGTGCACAGCAAAGCATTCGCTCAGCTTGTGTTGGTGTTATTTCTGGCCCCATAGTGTCTATTCATGGTCTATTCATCACAGAGGCTTTTAGCATATTTCCATATCATAAAACTTTTCACAGACAGCACCGCTATGTGCGGCATTATACGGTAACTCAGACGTTTGGACATGTCAGCTGCAGAATAGATGGCACATTTTGGCTCATCGGCCGCGCAGCGTGAAAAATGAATGAATAGCGTGGAAGCTGTGTGCCGTGGTGGTGGGCTACAGTCGCTTAGAAGTGGGGCTGTAAAGATTGACAAGCCCCCCTTGCTTGTGTTTTCATTGCAGCGGACGCTTTTGATGTTTTATGGGAGAAGCCTCGCCTTGTTGCTGGAGTCTTTGCCGTGACAGCAGTGCGACGGTCTTGAAATACAGCTGGTGGGGGGATTCTCCACGGAGGGCAGCAAATGATGCTTCACCGGGAGCCAGCAGTCCCCCGGTGGCCCCCGCTGTCATCTGCCATCCTGACAGGCAGACAGAGAAGGAGATAGAGAGGGGAGAGTCAGCCGGGCTAAGTGACAGACACGCCAATGTGACCCAATCCACCAGAGGGAAGACTTCATCACTGTCTTAAACGCCCTGATGTTCTCAGAGGCTAGAGACTGAGAAGACCTGGTTTGAGCCAGGGCTAACCTCGGCCCACGGCACCCCTCCTGATCAAATGGAGGCCATGATGCATCACAGTGGCCACAGTTCAGATACTGAGGGGAAGGAGCAGAAAAACAGAGAGATGCTGTGATACAGAGGACGATGCATGGCATCAAGGATAATGCTGCTGAACAGTCACTGCACCCAAAGCTACAGCAAAAACATTGACTATTACACTCACTGAAGAATTCACTGGTCTAAAACGGCTTTTGGTAAATTCAGCCATTTTAAAACTTGGGGGTATCTTCTAAGATTTGAACCATATTACCGAATATGAAACAATTGTATTAAAGAAAATAAAGGTGAAAACACCCAAAGTGTCTGTACAGTTAGGATACAACAGAAAAAGTCCATGTGCATAAAGCCACAGTAGGTAGTTGAACCATGAAGTAGCTCTGCAATATCTAAATGCATGTTCCCATTTAATGATTTAGATAAAACGTTTAACATTCACCTATTAAATATGTGGTTTTAATAACAGTTTTTTTAACAACCTGTGATATTGTCTGTGTTGCTCACTGTACAGATTCCATGTCCACGGAAAATCAAAAAAAAACGCTGTTAGTAGAAAACTGAATTGATGGTTAAAACTTCAACAAACAAAAGCAAACAAACAGTCTCTGAGAGTCAATGAGAGTTTTCCCATTCGATCCGATGTAGACATGAAGATGATGGAGTACTACTCAGCCTGCAAAAACAGTTTTTTGATGTCCTCTATGGTTCTGGAGGGAGCTTTGTCAAGTCTTAAAAAAATAACGCTGGTCATGTCACTAAGGCTATATTAGTTTGAACTGCATTATGGAAGTGTAGGATCCAGTGTTTTTGGTGCTTGACTTGTACTGTGGTCTAAAAGATATATATATAGGATATAGAATATATATATCGGCCCTGCTACATCAATTTTTGGTAATTCTTTTGTGCGTCCCCCAAAACCAAACAACTGGAGTCCTCTTGTTGTGATGTTGTGTACAATCCACAGCACTGATCGAATAATTCACCTTCTGTTTTCATCATACAGGACTGAACTATATTCTTTGGCCAGCACAAAACCAAGATGAATGGCTGATATTCTCTCAACTAAAAAGATAATCCAAATTACACACCATGGATTTATGGTATTATGAGAACTCATTACTGTGTTCCAAGTTTGCAATCTATTCATTTCAATAAAAGTTACTCAACAGGCGCATATGCAAAAGCTAGTTCTTTGAGGTTTTGTGTCATTGCTGGCTTCATTTCCTACATAATGATTTCTTAATTTGAAACCTTAAGCAGCTTTACTGCACCCGGATCCATTCATGTGAGCATCTGAGATTCAACAATCCACTTGTGTCAGTATCTCTCCATGTCTACAGCCCTGACCCATCATGGTGATTCACCGGTGGGACGTGTGTGAGTTGTTGTGGCTCTATAATTGCAGGAAAGTGCTTTTCCAGCCAGTTCAGTCAGTGTATCTGTCCCTGAGAGACACACGTGGAGAGCATTTCATCCTTTTGACTTCATAAAGAACTCACAGTTCTGAGGTCAGCCGTCAACTCCAGCATCTCACTAAGGTCCCCAGACCAGAACCAAAGCACCTATGAGGCCAGTGAGACTTAAACACTTCCCATCCCTTCCATCCATGACTCCTGATATACTGGGACCAAAATGTAATTAAAAGGGGGCTTTAAATTGCCCCCAAGCATTAAAAATGGATCCTGTCGGCAGCAAATGGAGCATCTCCCTGCTCATCTGCCGACATCTTGTCCGGTCCTTGAGGGCTGGAGGTCCAGACAGATGCTCCTCAAGGAGGCGAGGGAAGGTTTGTTGGTGCCTCAGGAGGAAGTGGATGTCTGTGACCGACTGGAGCCTTTTTGGAGGATCCTTGAAGGCATTAAGTCAGAATATTGTTGCTGAAAGATGAAACAGCAGTCCAAGAATTGCAGGTTGTTATTAGTAAATTAAATTCTATTTAAATGATTACATGTCTTTATTTAAGTAGGTAGTCTTGTTTACGTAAAGACAGGTTTTTGGTTTAGAGGCCTGTTGTCAAGAGGTGGAATCAAGACAGTTCTGTAAGATGTACAGCAATAATAAATGAATGAAAAGTTGAATTTCTAAGTAATGGAAAATGCTCAGTTAAATACACTCAGGGGTTCTGCTGCTACAGCCTTTCTTTTCTGGAATCATTAGTAACCTATGGTCTAATGTTAGTGAATGTCAGCTAACTTTACATATATGTTGTTGACACAGGTGTAAATCAATCAGTAAATCCATTTTATAATAACAAGACAAAAAATTAACTTTGGTTCAAGGGCATACATTTGTAAAATAAACCATTTCTGATTTTAACTCGTGAGAATTTATGTTCCCCTTCTGTTCCCCAGTTTGTTTTTGTTCTAGACGAAGCAGCTTGAGAAGGATCTATTATTATGCAATGAACTTGCTTACTACACCTAAAAATGTAAAAGAGCTTTGAGGAAGCACAGTAGGTGATCTATAAACTTAAACCACAGTGAACCACACAATGTTCCCTGACGAACACCATCACAAAGAGCTGATTCCACATCTGTAAAGTTCTACCTAAAGGCAGTTTTTGGGGATTTTTTTGTTGTTGTTCAGCGGTGCTCAACAGTCTTGTAAAAAGTATACTTGTAAGAATGAAACGTGTAAGAACCCTAATGGTGAATATTCATTTTCTACACTGTGACTATGGATCAACCAAATCAGTCCTAAACACAAAGCCACACAAGTGAAATGTGCTCCCTCTTCACCAATGAGGAGCAGCTGCTTGCTGCAGGAAGGGGCTAACCACATGAGCTCCGGTGTCTTCCCTCCACACTTAGATTACATTACCATGAGCTTAGTGGCGAGGGCACCGTTGCATCAAAGAAACAGCTATTGCTTTGAGTGTAAGAGGTGTCTGACTCTCTGCAACTCCCCCCCCCCCCATGCTCACTCTCTCTCTCTCCAGCCTCTTGCACCCTGTGTCAGAGCCTTCTCCTGTCAGTAATTTGTTGCTAATCAGCTGTCAGCTCGGAAGCGATGATGAGGTGATCATCGTGGGCGGTGGAAGGTAATGGCCTTAAAAGTCACAGAGTCAATGTCAATGGGATCACTCGGATTCAATCAGGGGCGGCCCGATGAAGGATGGCACCCGCTGACATTACCACTCATTTTGAGCCCAAGCATCTGGGCCCTAGTAAATAACCATCAGTGGGTGGGTCCGGGGGACAGGTCATTAGCCCTGAGAAAAATAAATATCTCCTCTCTCGTGAAGGCTGCAAGTCATTTAGCACAGACTAGGAAATTTCACCCTAGATTAAGTATGATGAGCCAATATCAGTCAGAGGAGAGGCCATACTGAGCGGGGGGCCCTGATGAGACGCAGGGAAAATTTATACGCAGGCTTCAGTAAATGTAATATGATTTTAAAGGCGAGAAAGTGTGTTGGCACAGGGCTGGAAGGAGGGACAGGACCACTTGAAACTAGTGTTTGACTGATGGTTTTTTTTAAGAGCTGATGTCTGTGGATTGATGCTGCTGATCGCTAGTACTTTCTGCTGATATTTTACATTTTCAAATTTGCCTAATTTAAAGGCAGATTTAAAAAAAGACATAGTTTCCTGTATATTTATATTGTTGTCAGGGTGGGAAAGACTTCTCAACACCAACACTGGAAGACATATCTGGTTTTGTGGAGTCAAACGATTTCATCAATGAATAGAGTGAAACTGAGCATTTGAAGGTTTCCACATAGCTATAGTCAGAGTAGAGCCTCCATTATTTTAGAGGCAGGAAGCAATGACTGACTGATATTCAATACTTTTTTTTAAATGTATTTTATTAGTCCCTTTCTCTTTTCTCTTCCTTTTTCTTTCTTAATTTGCTTTCTATCTTTATTTCATTCCTTTTTATAAATGTAATATGATGATGTGTTGACTACAGATTAATATTAGCTTTTCTGCTTACTCTGGCACATTTACATTTTGAGTGTAAACGACAATGTGCATTATCCCTTTTAAATAAACAAATAAATAAAGTTAATCATCTGATCATATTTTAATTTATTTTTTTCTTAGTCACTGCAAGCGCACAGCCAAGTTTACAACCTCTGAGTGCAGTGCCCAAAGGCAAAATAAATAATGTACAAAAGGGAAAGTTCAAAACATTGAAAGAAGTGAAATACTATATAAAATTACAATAAGTAGTTATATACTGTATGGGAAGTTCAAATGTTAAACGTTAAAAGTGAGTCAGTTGTAAAAATGTATGCCATACCATCTGAAAATGTGAAGTAAAATATCTAAAATAAATAATAAAACATCTCTGCTGGACCTTAAGTGTGTCTCCCTATTATCTTGCCAATAGCCCTGAGAGGTCAAAGTCCAAATACATAGATAGATAGATAGATAGATAGATAGATGTTTATTGATCCCAAGAAAAATGGGAAATTTCGGTGTTGCAGCAGCAAAATCAGTCACAAAGCACAGAATATAAATATAAATGAAATACTAGGAAAAATCTAAGGGCTGATTCCACACAATGTTCCCTGACAAAATACCAATGATCTTGATAGGAGGAGGGAGGACAGACATGGGACACATTTGCTGTTGCTAAGTTAAAGGAGGTGTCTAATGGGCTAATTAATGCTGTGGCTTCTACTGTGATCCCCCCTCAGCCCCACCCTGCAGGTCAAGCGCTCACAGCATGAACCACAGCTTGAAAAATCTTGCAAAGTTCTTACATCACACAAGCAACGCACACACACAAAAAAGCCCTCACACGTGATGCCATTGAGTATGTTTACATGCACACTAATATTCCACTGTTTTTCCTAATATGACAATATTCCGAATTTGATACAGGTCATATAAACAGCATATTTCGTTTGGATATTCAGAATTAGGCCTTTTATCAAATTTAGCATTTTCTGATTAAGACGTGGGATCCGCCGGTATTATTTTGGATTTAGAGGCATTCTTTGGACATGTATACAACACATTCAAAATATGCGTCTTAATCAGGGGTTTTTACCAGAATTTGCTACAGTTTCTCTTGCCTGTTAACGGCTTAGTGCTCAGTGCATTGCTATGGCTGTTACACAAACCAACTGGCCAAGAGTTTGCAAGGCTGGGGTAGAGGTGCATACAAAAGCCCACATCTCTGGTAGGGAGGATGAACACACCTACTTTTAAACTATTACTTCTTCAGAAAGACTTGGGTATCTATCGAGATTTGCGCAAATATCGCAACACCAACGTTTTGAAGAAGGTGACTGAAGAACTGAAAGAGGGACACTGTGTTTGCAAAGGTCCACCACTGGTGAAAAACTTGGAAAAAATCCTCTTTTTTCCACTGCTGCATGTAAACAGGAATATTAGTGGAATAATCCCTTCCATGTATGTGTAAATGTAGTCATTGTTACTGTTTGTCATTTGAGTGATCTGATTGCCTAAGACCCAAGTGTTGCCATGGTCATAGTTTTAACTCCATGCAGTTATTGGATTTGGAGCCTTGAGCAAGGGCAGTGCCCAGGAGGTGAACTGGCACCTCCAACTACCAGCCCACACTCCGTACTGTGGTCCGTGCGGGACTAGAACCCCAAGCCAAGTCCCTGCAGACTATGCTATGGCTGCCGCCAAAAGGCAAAATGTAAGATTACAAAACAAGTTAGCAGTAGTACTTCTTTTAGTTCAGCTGTCCATTGAAATATTTTATTAGAGATTATCTGACAGATGTCCCTTTTCCCTTTTAGCTCGCTGATTTGCTGCTGCACTTCAAACGTGGTTGCTCGTCTTTATTAAGCCTGAACCAACAAAAAGCAGTAAAAGTTCAGTTATATTTGGTTGCATAGTTGACTTTATGACCCTTTACTTACTTTTGTTTGCGGGCTCTATACATCTTTACTGTCATTAACTGCAAGTAATTGTACATTTTTTTTAAGATACATTAGAGTTGTAACATTAATTTGGTTTTATTGTGTAATAAAATAATGGTATTAACCTAATCTATTGCATTAGCAAAGGACACATGAAGGAGAATTTGCACTATGCCTGACGCTGTATGCTTTTGAATCACTATTATGGGTCATCCTTTTGTTCACAGAGTCACAAGTTTTGGGCTACAGTGAAACGGAGACCCTATATCTATACTCTATATCTCAGTCGTGCACACACATCATCCAACCTGACTAATGTAAAGCCCTGATGATGCACAAATGACCCTGGCGGCTTTGAACTGTCATCAATCCCATTAATAGGAGATGGCTCTGAATCCATTACAGCAAATATAATACAAACATTATTATATTAAGCTCCAAATCTAGGCTAATTCTATCAACATAATTAATTTAATCCATTTGCAAAGTGCCAGTTTAATGATTAATTAATATCAATACTTAAATATTAAATATTCATATTTGTTCATGTATCTCAATTGTGTTAGAGTGCTGCTGAGCTGCTCTCAGTCAGCTGTGGATATGAATGTGTGTGAGTGTGTACAAGACTGACCTCCCCAAAAAAACTGACAGCATCAGATATTTCAAAAGCATTGTATGTTTACGTTGAAGTGATAAAGCCGCGGGAATATTAGTATGGTGTCCGTTTGGAGCAAAGAAGGAAATAGTTTGACATATTTAAGAGCCACACGTCTATTTTAATTAGAGAGACCGTAGATAGCAGACGGACAAACCTTTAGGACGGCAGGAAGACAAACTACTCTTACAAAATTGCGGGGAGGCAAAATGAAACATGCATGACAATATGCTGTTATGTTGATGTCGTATTGTTTGAACGGTGGACCACCATGAGACCTTTTTTCAAATTATTTTTGGTAGCGAACAGCCAGAGACAAATAAGTTTTGGATCGTATTTGATTGTACCATGAATTACATGTAGAGTACATAAATTTAAAAAAAAAATTCTGCAAGTCAAGAAAGTCTGAGTTTTCTATACCGACAGTTCAGAAAACTGTATTATTTTTGCCACAGATGAGATCATAAAATGCTTTTTTAATGTGCTGTTCTGGAAGGCAATAAAACAATTCATTTGGTTGTTTCATTTGAAGCAATTGGAGTGTTCAGATGAATGTGTTGTGTGTGTTGCTATACATATGTATGTACATATATATACATACACACCTGCATGTGCAGTATGTTACATGGGTTTACAAACTATATTGAGCTCATATAAGCATTTTTTTGAAACATCAGATAACAGCAGATCCGTTTGGTAGCTTGGAAAACCTGCAATGCAATTTTTACATTTAAACTTTGTAGTGAAGATAATGCTGCTTATTAACTGTGTGACGTCAGCTATACTATACAAACCAGCACTCGCTTTGGCTGCCCTGTTACCAGCACAGAATAAACTGGGAGTAAACGTGAAACATAAAACACAATATGGCCAACTGTATTTAAAAACAGCAACTCTAACAGACAGTGACTTTGGGGCCCTTTCTACACACTTTGATAATGTTTCCTTGACTTTTGTAAATATAGGAAATATTTCATTTTAGTCTGGGTTTCAGTGCCAGGTTTTAATAACCCATGTTGGTCTAAAATGTTGTTTCTTAAGCTCCCACATTATCATCACTGAGGTGCCCATGAGCAAGGCCCTCAACCCCAACCTCTCCAGTAGAGCTGCTCCGTGGCCAGCAGATCAGA
>NC_045737.1:14150402-14154919 GCF_008692095.1 Etheostoma spectabile
ACTGGGTAACTTCCACGTGTGAATGTGTAACTGTGTGAATGGGATGACGGCGTTCCTGCAAAAGAGAGGCTTTCCCTGAGTAAAACTATTTCCACCATGATAAGCTTCCCATTCGGGGATTAAACTGAAGCCATGTCCATCATTGCCACGTCAATAATTAGACATACCAGTGAAACGGTGACTCCTGGGTTGCAGCATTGAAAGCCTCAATCAGGTCCGCATTGAATCCTTGTACAATGGTTTGAAAGAGAACGTTAATAAAATCCATTTTGTATTTATTTTATTTGGTCACCTGCCCGGGGAATGGGGCTTAAAATGAGCTTTTAGCTATATATTTGTATAATGCACCAAATTTCAAAAATTGATATATATGTTTATTATAGGTAGTACCTGTCCAAAGGTACAAAAGGTAAAACATTTAAAATGTGTTGTAACAGATTTGGAAAAACAAAAAACAAAGATATGCATCAAACATTTACACATCAAGACCATGAAATCTCATATGCATGAATTTGTACAACTTGATAATATTTGAATTTACAGTGTAGCTCAAATCATACAGACATTTGTTTTTAAAATACCCATGTTCAGGGATGTAAAAATCCCATTCATTGCACATAGAGTGCTAAAAAAAGAGAAAAAATATGTGTTTCAAATGTATCCACATTAATGTCTATACATCTGAATCAGGACCTGGGTGAATATGAAAAAAAGACAATATTAAATAAATTCTATTGGCAGTGACTTTGATGCAAAAACGTTCATACAGAAACTCTCGAAAAACATTTCCAGTCAATCTCTGGTGTGTCTGCATGTACAGACAGAGAAGTCAGACTTACTTTCATGGACTCACAGTTTGGTTCACTAACTTCCCCCTTTCCTCTCCCTCACTCCTGGGTCCTGGCCATGTATCTCCCCCTGTTCTCTCGCCCCATGCCCAACACTCAGCAACTCTTGGCAGGCACATTAGGTATAATGTACCTCTCCCCCCCCCTCTCTCCCAGGGATATTTGAGTGGGCAGCGAGCTGACCTTACTGAAGGGCTCCAGACAGTGCTGCCAACACACACACACACACACACACACACACACACACACACACACACACACACTCCCATCATCACCCCCAGTGTTTCGTGAGCACATGGCAACATTTACTATTGAAAGCAATGTAACAGCTACCAATCAAAACTATGTTGTAACTCTTGTTATTGCAAGAACCAGCTTGAATTTAAACTACCCAATGGCTTAGTTGTGATCACCTGCTTAATCCGTTTTTAATTTATATAAAATTGGTTTCCTGTTATCACTTTGAGATGAAGGAGTGTCCTTTCTTGTAGTGTTACTTTAAAAATATGAGGGAAACATTGCATATCAGGGCAGTTGATTGGTTTCTTTGATCTGGTCTTGAGACTAAAACAGAGTAATTAAGATAGTGAATATGAATGGGGGGGAGACATCTCTCTCCAGTATTTTGAATTTGTACTGCAGTAACTATTTCATACACTAGCTGTCAGTATTACATATTGCACCTTTAATGAATGCTAATGTTGATCCATGTCTGCTAGACTTTCACCATATCAATTTCCTAAGGTGATTATATGTCGGTTGTGTATTCAGCTGCTGCCAAGTGGCAAAAACAATCATTTAATGCTGCTTTAAATTGAAACTGGCTTTGTTAAGAAAATTAGTTGTTGAATAAGTAGAAAAACATAATCTTTTATTTTATTTCATATTTATATTTTCACCAATATTTCTATTTTTTGCTAGCCAGTTGTCAAATGCTTCAGTTGTTCTCTGAAATAGTTTGGTTAATTTGTCTCCACACATTCAAGTTTGCACAAACAGTGAGATTATTTTTGGCTCCACAGCAGCTCTGCCTCTGACAAATAAGTCTGGCCTACTAAACTTTGTAATGTGGCTTGATAAAATTAATTAATTTGTCCCTGTGCAGCTTGAGTTGGTTTATTGTACTTGCAAATAAACAAATACCCTCCTCCCAACACTCATCACCCTGCCACGTCCAGGGACAGAAGCAGGTGCTGGGTCCAGGTGGGCCTGCCAACACACTAGGCTGCCACAGACCAGCAGGGAGTCTGACCAGGCCAGGAGTCCACCAGGACGGATATACCTCCCGCACTGCAAAACCTGTAGCCAACTCCCTCCACAAAACACATATACTGACTGAGTACTTTAAAGGGCAAAGTGGGAGGGTGTGCATTCGTGAATGAGCTGATTGTTATTGTGAAATGATAAACTAGAGGGACAAATTAGCCCCAAGTTTGAGTCTGAGAGTAAGTGTGTGTGTGTGTGTGTGTGTGTGTGTGTGTGTGTGTGTGTGTGTCTGCGTTGAAGCTGATGAACCCTGCCTGGAAGACGATCATTAGTGAGTCAAATACCAGCACAAATGGCCGCCCGCAATAATGGCTGACATTCATCTATGTCTGAGTCTTGTCCAACTCGCTGCTTAACGCTCACACAACGAGGGAGCTGAAGTCTGACGAGTAAAAAAGAAGAAAACAACTTTCTGGAGGAAAGAGCGTCCAAACTAATCTCCAATTATAAACCTGTGTCAGTTTATACATGTTAATATTAACATTTTAAGATGAAGTTGCCACTTAAGGTGAGTGGAATTACCTCAGATTAACCATTTAACAATAGAATGATGATACAAAGTGTTAGGATCTGAGTTGTTAACATCCTGAAAATAGATTTAACAAAATATTCCCCTCACAGTAGAAGAATCATGTATGATGAAGTAGTGCAAAGGAAGGAAATAAAAGCTTGTTGCGTAATATTTTAACACTCACCCACTTTGGTGTGATCAATCAGGCTCCCGTGCAGTCCATCCCTCTGCCCCCCATCTGTTATTGCAAGTGCTGTCCATATAACAGGCGCCTGTCAATTTCGCCTGCTTTTTATTGACTCATCCTTCTGAGCCACGGAGGGGTTTTGATCACAATTATCATTTTTTATGAATATATTTTCATGAATATATTAGCGTCCGCCCCACCACCGCCACCCACCACACACATACACATACACATTTGGTGGAGTGTTGTTTTCTCACAGTTAATCAGTGGCCAGATAAATCAGAGGCCATATTTGCAGTCCATCTGCTGGGAAGGTGCAGTGGGCTCCACACGCCATTCAAACATGCTGGACAATAACAGGAAGTGGAAAGACAGCACGCAGACGTTGCAGGCATCACACTTCACGGTTCACTATGTTCTGTCAATACAGATGCCAGGCCAAGAGGATTCTTTTTTTCTGAAATAGGACACAAAAAACTTTTCTGGGTTCTGTATGTACTTTTTTGGTTCTGTAACTTGTGATAGTTTAGATCTATTGATTGTCTAACCAGTAATGCTTTAAAGTCAAAACTGTGTTAGGATTCCCCACAAGGGGAGGGGCTGTTCATTGTTGTCGGATCAGTTCTACACCTGTCAACCTGTAAACCCTAAAGGAGAGGGAAATTAATAGCAGCAGCAGTTGTTTAGATCTACAGACGTAGATGATGTTGCCATCTACAGGCAAAGAAAGTAAATGCTGCTTCACGACTCTTTCGCCACCTGCAGGCAAAGTGGGACAGCTGTGGTTTTTGTGTGTTTTACAATTAACATGTTACAGAACTTTAACTGTATTGTTTTATTCTTTGCGCCTGCCTCCTCATGCTTTTATATTTCATTTTTAGATTCATGAAGTCGGATTAGGACCTCTAAAAAGCTTGTGTTGATTTGTTTTACAAATGTTTGTTTTTTCTGATCAATGAGCAATGAAATGCAATGACAGCTGGCAATTAAACTGGACGACTTATAGATCCTAGACTTTCCCAGCTGTATTGAAACAAACTCGACAAATTATTGGTCAAAATTACAAAAATTATCCAGAAGCAGAAACCTCAAAGTTGCACGGCTACTTGACCACTAGATTTTTGATATCTTTCATTTACAGACACTAACTGTGTTTATAGATATTTTGCTAAAAGACAAATAGACAGAAGTGAACATATCCTATTTCTAACCTTATTCACAGACGTATGACAAGATGCCTTTAAAGGATAAAGTGGAAAGAGAAGAAAAATTTAACAATTAGGTGGTCAGGGACAGAGCATTGTTGTTTAAAATTTAAAAAAAGGCCATTCCAGCAGTGAGTTTCGGAAACTCAGAATAAAGACCCAAACGGTAGCCGGGTGCTTTGTTATTCCAGATGGCTTTATGGGTCATGAAAAAGTGATTCACGCATCACTTTAAAAGTGCTTGTCGCTGGTCTGCCGTCTAACCGTTCCTCTCCTTAAAAACCGGGAAGCACCCCATCAATTATTTGCTAAGCAGCCATACTGAAGATCTCACTTTGAACAGTGTGTGGGGACGGCGGCCCTGTCAGCGTGATGATAGATGCACTGGAGGCTCACGCTGCCCCAGCACGCCTCTCTGAGGGTCGGCAGCTGTACAAAGCCTAAGCTGTCACACACACACACACACACACACACACACACACACACACACACACACACAC
>NC_045737.1:14154937-14164471 GCF_008692095.1 Etheostoma spectabile
ACAGACACACACACACACACAGACACACACACACACACACACAGACACACACACTCACGCACACACACACACAGACACACACACACAGACAAAGGCATTCACGCCCTCAACTCCCAGGGATGTGTGTGCAAACACCTGCACATATGCAAACTCACATTTGCATAAACACCTTGTCTTATGCACACATACTGACACACACATATTACACGTACATACAGTATGTAGGGAAAAGAATAACAAGCGGGGGAACGTAACTGAGTATTCACCCAAGTGCAGTACTTGTGAGCAATTTTGATAATTTCCATTCTACTTTATACTTCTACTCCGCTGCATTTCAGATTAAACTTTTTTATTTTCTAAAATTGAGTCTTACAGCTTACATGTTAACCCATGAAGAATAAAGATCAAATTAAATAAATGAATAATAATATATTTTATAATATTTTATATTATTAATAATAGTAATAATAATAATATAAAATAATTGCATTCTGCCCAATAAGTACTTTAGTTTTGACACTTCAAGTTGCTAATACTATTGTACTTTTACTAAGTAATAGTAAACCTTTGAGTATTCCAGTACTTTGATAGTGTGGTATTGATATTGTTACTTAGGGGAATGATTTGACTACTTGTTCTACTCTATCTTGTACTGCTGCTAAAACAATATAAAGCATGCACACACACATAAGTAGAGCCTTTAAGACACAATAAGTTCAATAAACAAATAAACAAACAGCAAATAAACAAAAATACAACTACAAGAACATTTGGGTTGGATTTGTAAATCATCTTAACTCCGCACACCTGCAAACCCACCACAGCCTGAGCGACTAATTACACCGTTTGCCACTTTAATGTCCAATGTAGCCATTGAGGATTCAATTGGGTCTGTGGAGAATTAATAGAGCATTAATCAACATGCGCTAATTAGCTAATAATGTGTTAATTAAATCAGGTATTTAAAGTTCTGAGACGTGTAATGCTTATTCTACCGTACACGTGACATTTACTGTGGAGAGAGAGAAAGAGGGAAAGACAGTATGTCTGTACATGCATGTTGTATTAGGGACGACAGCGAGTCAATACAAATGTCACGGGGTTGGATAAATCCCACCCTCATCGCTCCATTGGGGTTTCCCTCTTTGCACCATTGTTATTTCCCTCTTTGCACCATTATTGTCCCTCTCCACCTGACCCCTGAACCCACCCGCCTCGAACCCCTAACATGTCTCATTTCTTCTCCCTTGTGATCAGCGGTGACACATTACACACAAAAAAACGCTTTTGGATCAATGTCGGCATTTAGGAAACCATATGCCGCACGCTTGCACTGACGTTCATAGATTCTACTGAGCAGGATAGAAAATGGCAGAAAGCCAATAGCTGAGCTTGTCTTTGAGTTCCAGATCTGTGAATTACTTTCATAGTGGGGAGCCTGTCCCGGTGCTCTTAATGGGAAATCAATACACCTTCTTCCACTTACCAGTGTAAAACGCTTGACCTGAGGATTGCCCTTCTTTGTTTTTTCCCTCTCTTTGTCTTCTAAAAGAAATGGATCCGTAAGTTTAAAGACAGCTTTTAATTTTGTGGCAATACACATGTTGCTCAGGCTGCTGTTCCTGTCATATAAGGTGCTGGTGTTGGTGTTGGTGCGTAGGAGGCTGGTTTGTGGCGGTCTTTGTAGTAGTTCCCTTAGCCGGGCTAGCAGCCTTAGCCCCTGCCTCCCTTGCCTCCCACAGTCGACAACAATCCACCGTGCACCCAATGGTCTGGTGGGAGTCCTGTACTGTAGCACTGTAGTGGTTATGACCATATCAGTGAATACGTAACTACATGGAATGGGCCAAATTTCTTTCTCAGTAGGCATTGGGTCACCCACACGAACACCACCAGTGGCCTTTGTGTTCTTGGAGCAGCTGCTTCATCTGCCTGTTGCCCCTCTGTCTGTCTCGTTCTTCGTCTGTATACTAGGGTTTGAATAAATAAGAACGACCATCAAACTCAAAAGCCTCTTCCACGTGTTCAATATCTGTTATATTCTCCATAGTTACGGTACTCCAAACTTCTTCCCTTGTGAACACCTCCGCTCTTCACTCTTCACACACTACGCTACGTTCTGCACACTACTATTTACCTTTTCCTGATACAATTGAATTCCCACGGGACAACACGAGACTACAGCTAGAATTCTCTAACGCTATTACTATACAAGGCACAGATATAATTTGGCCTCTTTCCACATGGTTACATAGTCACTGATATGGTCATTACCACTAAAGTGCACAATTACCTATTTTTGAGGGGGAAATAAACTACAACTTTTTGCCGTGAAGGCATGACCTGTCCTCTGGAGGACATCCCCCAGACCACTGGGCGCACAGTGGGTTGTGGTCGGCTGCGGGAGGCGAGTAAGGGGGGGAGGAAGCAGAAGTAAGGAGGGTTAACCCCAAGACTCCTACTCACCAACAGCTGATCCAGTCCCTCCAGGATTTCTCGTGCCAATTCACACAAATTCAACCAATAACCATGACTTTGGTGCGACTCGCAATTTTGACCAATCACAGCAACGTTTTTGCAAATTTGACCAATAACCAGATTTTCCCACGAGTTAAACCAATCCCAGGAGTCCCACGTGCCAGACATTTTGTCTGTATGTGACCCTGAGAGCCAATGACCGTGTTGCACAGACATTTTAATTGCATTTTGTGTCTGCTAAGCGGCACAAAGGCACGCATATTGGAATATGCCTCCACAACTGGCGTTTTAGCTAACAATGAGCTATGGGCATTAATTACGACAACTCCAGTTTGCGAGGACACATTTTTTTTTTTTGACAGTACTTACATATTTATAGCAATCAAGATTAATGTAGAAATTGCCTGGAGTTCTCTTTTAACTGCTTCTCAGATCTCTGCAGGGTAAATCTAGACAGCTAGCTAGACTATTTTCCAATCTGAGTTGCACAACTAAAACCCCTTTTATACGTACACATGTTCCACCAAAACAAGTTCCTTCCCAAGGCTATTTTGCAGTGTCACCCAGCCTCTGCCCTGTACTTAGCACCGCCCAAGACGATTGTGACTGGTTTAAAGAAATGCCAATAAACCAGAGCCTGTGATCAGGGCATGTTTTTCTCCCATCCCGGAATGTTGTGTGGACTAGCCAGACCCTCCTCCGCGACACTGTGTAGGAAGATCTGGCAATGCCAGACTAGGGTAAAACATGTACCAAAGTGCAGGTTGATTTGCAATTTTTTTTTTTTACCCTAAACTGAGAAAAACATTTCTTTATGTAGCTAGCTTTATGTATGCGGACAGTGTGATGCTAAAAAAGGCTTTCCTCCAAAAAGTTTCTATAAAGTTGGAAGCACACTCATATATAATAATATATATATATCTATATATATAGATTATATATATATATATATATAGAATATATATATTATATATATATATATATTTATATATATATTATAGTGTTACAGTACAGGACTCCCACCACACCAATATGATGCTAAAAAAGGCTTTCCTCCAAAAAGTTTCTATAAAGTTGGAAGCACACTATAATATAATGAAATATATATATATATATATATATATATATATATATACAATGCAGCACTAAGATTTCCCTTCATTGGAACCATAAACAGACCAAAAGCATAAAGGTTTTTGGACATATACACATACATATGCATATATATGTACATATACTTTTGGCCATATTGTATAATGTGCTAAACTAACTTTATACAAACCCGCTTAATAAATGGACTTCAGGCTCCTATATGAGCTGTATTTGTAGAACAATGTTGGCATCCAACTCACTGGGATATATGTTAAAGGCAAGTGCAAAGTCCAGATATGGTAAACCCTACTAAAAAACAAAACAAATCACTAAATATGCCATCATGACCGGTAACCTGCAGGTACCGGTATGTGCAAATGTATTTCAATCAAACACTACAAGAGTTGATTTCACACAACTTTAACCAAAATCAAGAGTAAAAGGAAATCAGCTGTTTGGTTGGAAGTCAAATTTTGTACAGGGTGAACCGTGAAGTTCCTTTGAGAACATAGGGACATAACGACACCATGTGCTTAAAATCAATTGTAGATTTTCTCAATTCTCATTCACATCACTCCTGGTGGATCATGTTTTAATAAACCCTCTGTACATCCTCTTGACCTCACCATGTCACAGTCTCCTCCTCCTGTCTGTCCCAGTCACCTCACCTTAAAAGGAGGAGGCCACAGATCAATACGTTTGATGGGGAGGCAATAAGCAGCCCTATTAAGTGACAAAGGTTTACTCTGTAACAGCTGGGCTGGCGCGAGAGCCGAGCTTGTCTGACTAATGAATCGTGAAACAATCAGGCAGTAGCCATTTGTGTTTAGATCTGTAAATATGGCGCGGTACAAGTGCCAGACCATCGCTGGCACTCCAGCTGGGGCCACAGATGGTCTGGATTGGAGGCGAGGCGCAGGCAAACCGTTCCTCCGGCCCACACTGCACCGCACCTCCTCTGTCTCTGAGTGACAACTTCACTTTCGCGCTAACTTAGCCCGCCTGCCCCACATTGGGAGCCAGGATTCGGTTGAAAAAAAAAAATTTGAGAAAAAAAAACCTGACAGCTCCTGAATGGGAGCCCAGCCGATGAGCAGTCTTGCTGCAATCCGCCAGAGGAAACCAGGGGGAGTAGAGAGGCAGGCAAAAGAGAAGAGCAATGATGATCCTGCTATTTAAAGACGTGATCAACCTAATTAACCTTGGGATGCCAATGACAAATTCTGAGGTGGCTGGTCCACCACAAGAGTGGCGAGGCCTCATAAATCTTACTAATAAGAAGCACTTTCTCAAATAGGAGGAACATGGGCACACAGGAGAGGATTGAGAATACTGTATGTGGTGTTCTTATCAGAACTGGGGAAGGAGGCGGGGGGGTGGCTGCTAACGTGGCGGAGACGGGCTGTATTTCACCCGGCGACAGCTGAGTAAACAGAAACATTCAAACAGACAAATAAGAATTCATTTCAAAGACCTTTTGTCATTTGCCTGCACAAATGATTGAAATAGAGACAGAATAGATTGTGTGTAGTGAAGAGGGAGGGGGTTGAGGCATTAGCATGGGGGGGTGTCCTTGAAGATAGAGCTATGAAAGAGATGAAAGGTTTATTTAATCTATTTTCAAGGTAAAATGATCTTCTGGCGCTTTACTCTACACATTTGGTGCAGTCAATGTGAAAGCGGTACAAAGCTATTACAATGCCCCCAAGTCCATTAAACTGAATGACAGACGTTGTTTACAACCACAACTGCTTCTGCAACCGCACCATTATCGCTGCATACTGATGCAAGCATCAACAGCAGGATTGGCTGTCATTACAGAAGGACGTCAGAGCGTCTTAAAGCAACATTTATCAGCGTTTCTAAAGAATGTGTAACCTGCTAATCAGTAGATGGCAGGTTTTTTTCATCACTGCCACCAGCATATTGGCATGCGGACATTTAACATTCAGACATGGTCTTTCAATTCTTTTTACACTATAGCATTTAATTATGATATCATTTCAAAGATTGTGTTTTATTTTTATTTTTTAGACCTATAATAGGTACTCATACATGTCATGATGAAGTTCTTTAAAGTTGCAAAATCACATTGCAACCATTATTGCAGCGGCGGGGCAGTATTTACAACCATTTGAATAGTTTAAAACAGTGAAAGAAAAATGTGTTTTCCGATTTCCATCCTGTGCCTGCATTTACTGTTCAGATACGTTTGTCTTGGGGTAAAATATATATAAAATTTCATGAAAGTAATAACTGTAGATCTATGGCTTTAAGTTGCAGTTGAGATTCAACAAATGTGAGCCACATTTGTGGGCGTGTTCACAATTGCACCTGTCTTAAATCACTTTAAAAGGTCCTTTGTCATGAGCTGTTTACATTATTTTGTCAAACCCATACACCACATAAGTGCAGCTTTTACAATGATGACACCCAATTGACATTCAGATGTTCTCCTAAACACAACACCCAGTCCACCCTTGTCTAGATGTTCTGCTCCGCCATGTGCTGGAGGGATATTTATGGCCATCTAAATGTGCATGAGCAGTTCTGCAGAGCCTTTGTTTCACCGTGGTAATAATGCCAGGCCCAGACCTACTGTCCTTGCCCCCTCAGTGCTGTGAATACAAACCTAGGCAATGGAACTTTTAGCGCAACGTTAACTGTCACGACCCGCGGCGGCGGCTGCAAATGGCTTAACTAAACTGTCAGATCTAATAAAGCCAATAAAGGGATCAGATAAATGTTTATTACATAGTGGGAAAAGATCATTTCTGGACAGAAATTGAGGATGACCTTTCCGGATATTTCCTCGCTGCCTTCACTCCCCCCCCCCCTTCTGCTGGATAAATCACTGGGTCCCTTTTGTTTCACGCCTGATGGAGCCCTGCTGATGTGGGATTGTTAAAATCTCGCAAGCTCTTCTTTCTTTGTCTCCCCAATTACGGGAGCCCTCTGAGTCTGAATGCCACCTCAACGTCCAGACAGCGGCAGGCTGCTTTGCTACTGCTGCTACAACAGTCACATAATATAATGCAGAAGTCCAGTCTAGCAAACGCAGCCTTTTTTAATTCAACATCTGCTGCACTTCTGTGACACCAATGTTGCTGTTAAGATGTTCCAAGGTGTCTTATTTGGACCGTAACTTGTTGTCATTTGTGTTTAATCAAAATAAACCCGAATGTGGTTCTGCTGAATAACACTGGAGAACAATTTGGAGTAGTAATGAACGTATGTAATATAAATGCATGAATAACAACTTTTACAAATGTTGATACAGGAGTTATATAGAAAAGTTACATAGGATGACAGTTCTTGTTAAAGGTGCTCTAAGTGATGTCACGCGTGTTTTAGGCGTGCTTTATTGTCACATACAGCAAACATCTGCTCGCTATCCGCGAGCTGGCTGTCCCCAGAACACACTGTAACAACCACAGTCTCTGTAGACAGCCCGTACAAACGGCAACAAAAAAAACTGTGCCCACCTGCACCACAAAGCATTCACAAACAGTGTTTCAGCCAATAACTGACAAGAAGGATTTAGGGGTGGGGATTGGGGGGGTTGGTGTGCGGAAGCACAGAAGGGAGGGGACGTCAACATGAAGTAACGTCACCCAACATTGCTTTAAAGTAAATACAGCAAGCCTCAGTGGAAATGCACATATATTAGTACATTCGAAAGATTAAGGGTTGGTTACAGATGTGTTCTTATTGCAGTGTTCACTTTTTAGTTTCCCTCTGCAGAAGTTGTTGTGAGTACATGGTTAGATGGCAGGTGTGTTATTAAGACTTGTGTGTTTTTGTTCACTTGGGGGCAGCAGAACAAGCTGTATACATGTCAACATATTCATATCTCCTGACACGTTAAGTTGTTATGGCTAAACTTTTAGCAAATAATTGTCTCTTTACAGATTAGCATGTACGTAAACATCAGGCATATAGCTGCTAGATTTTTTACTTTCTTTGAAGCTGATCCCTCTGGACTCCCACATACATCACTCATGTGCCGGTACTGTACGCAAACATGTTAATATTGTTACCAAATTGTCTTGGATAATTTTATGAATCATTTAGGAGATTCCTTCTAAAATCACATATCTGTTTTTTGAAATATCTTGTAGTTGGTTGGCTAGCTTTGACACAAGAAAATCAAGTCTGAGTCTGTACCCTCTTTAAAATTGCTTCTCAAACCACAATTCTATTGTTCAGCTTACACTGATTTCAGTTCATTTGGCTTCCTCTTATTTCATCCAGTTGTTTTTTTAACCTGTATTTTATTAAGCAATTGTGGTTGTCTGCTGTGGTTTTATGTTCTGTTTTATATTGTCAACTTTTTAAGAATAGTGCTCTATAAATGCATTTGAATATTATTATGATCATGTTATGAAGGCAGCAACTAGTGGCCATTAGAAGAACAGCAGCATCGAACAAGCTTGCTGCTTGGATAAAACACTGGTATACTGCCTTTGTAAAGTGTGACCCACTCTGCCAGGTAAAGTCCAAGTTAACAAAGTCAAAAAGCTCAGTGTTGATTATTAATGTAGAGGGAGGAGGTGACTGGAGTCACGCCTATAGTTCAAACCAATGTAAAATTTAAGCCTTACACAGAAAACCTGTAACACTCATCAAATATGGATGGCAACACCTACCCGCCTCAAGGGTTCACATCAGCAGATGTGGTGTGATGAGATCAGGTTAGGGGGTGATCGAAGATGCTTCCTTAGAGCCCCATCCCCTTTATTTTCCTCTCAGAAACCTTCTCCACCCGTTCCTACCCCATCCCCCCCCCCACACCTTGGCCTGTCCTCTGAGCTACATGTGGCATGGCTGCCTACTGCTTCCTGTGACAAGCCAAGCTGTCCGCTGACCACTTCATTTTTGATGTTGGCAGGCGAAACTCAGAAGCAGTGGCAGCCAATGTGTGTGTGTGTGTGTGTGTGTGTGTGTGCGCACACACACACACACACACACACAGTTCAGGGGAACATCATCCAAGAAGAAGAAGAGTTTCCAAATGACCAAACACAGGCTGCTTGATGAGTGTTTGCTTCGCCTCTTCTTTGTTTTCTCTCCATCTCCTCCTCAGAAGTCCATCACTGTCTCTCTGTTTATCTTTCATTCCCTTTATTTCTACTCCTTCTTTGTTTTGATATTGATATTTCTGTCTGTCCTGGCTGTTGTTTTTCTCTTGGTTTAAGAATCAATTCTATGTATTTTCTCTCCTGCTATTTTCTGTCTTGTTTTATTTTCTTCTACTTTCTTTAAGATTGTACTTTCTCTTAGTGTTGTCTGTGTGTGGCTGTCTCTCTTTCTTTATAATGTCCATTCCCCATAGCGTTTCCTCTCTTGCGTCTCCTTATATTGTTTCTTTCCTCCCTTCTTCCTCAATTCAATTTTTGTCTTTGTGTTTCTCTAATTGTTTATCATCAGTTTTTTTGTCTATATCTTTTTGTCCTCGTTTGTAGGTCTTGCTTTAGTCCTTTCCTGTCTTCTGTCTTGTCTTCCTTTAATCACTAAGTACAGTGTTTTTCTTTGTATTTATTGTGTTTCTCCTTCGTTTTCTTACTTTATATTACCAGTCGTTTAAATTCTCTGTCTTTTGTTTTCTACTCTTTCTTCTCTCTACTCTTTTTTTATTTTGGGGAGAGGGGGGGGACGCTTGCTTTTATCTTTCAGAGTATTTCACAACGCACAAACCTGGCCGTGCATATCCAGATTGAGTGGAATATTACTGCAGTCACTTTTGCAGTGTAAAAGCCATGTCATTCTGCATTTTAACCTCAGTCAAAGGTTCCTTTTAGGGTTGTATGATAGGGAAAACATATTAATTAATCCAAAAATTAAAATTACAGTTACTTTTAATACTTGCAGTTCCGGGTTTCCATATAACAGCGACCAGGTTCCAAAATTTTCACTTTTTTGTCAACCAGCCAAATGGCTAGTGAGTAAAGCAAAACTATCAGC
>NC_045737.1:14164481-14164572 GCF_008692095.1 Etheostoma spectabile
TGGCTGGTAGATGGTGCTACTTTTTGGACCCTGACAGGGTCCAAAAAGTAGCACCATCTACCTTTTCTTGCTTTCTTTTCTTAAAACTAAA
>NC_045737.1:14164582-14165188 GCF_008692095.1 Etheostoma spectabile
ACCTGAAGGTAAACTGTGTCTTCCTACTTCTTCAGCTATATAAACCATTGGATTATCGGGAAAATACATTGTCGCAAACTGGAAAACATGGGGGGTTTTCTTGGCTCCTGAAAACGTTTCCATTTTATAAACATTACAAAACTGATTTTTATGTCTTCCTCTTGAACTTGCTCTGTTACTGTATGAAATTAAACAGATTATTTCTTTTTATTTCTCTCCTTTTTCTCCCCTCTGTCTCACACAGAAGAAATCATGCACTACTCTATTACCTACATGCACCCTGTGCTCTGTATCAGTGTCATAGACTGAGCCTAAAGACATGACAAGGCCCCTGTTTAAGGTCAGCTACACATTAGATTTTGGGGCCAGGATAAGAGGCTTTGGTGCTACCCTGCTGAGTTCATGATCTGTGGAGGTGGGAGGATAGAACGCATGTGTGTGTGTGTGTGTGTGGTCATAGCTATAGAGTGAGAGTATATGAGGCAGGAGGGCCTCACCCAGCCCATTAGATGTGCGCACTGGCCTGTGAGATGTCGTATCACTTTAATTAGCGGGGGGCTGTGGGCCACGGCAGCGCGAGGAGATGGGGAGAAGCTTGATTGTGTT
>NC_045737.1:14165198-14166377 GCF_008692095.1 Etheostoma spectabile
ATTGCCTAAAGCCACGGAACTCCCCCCCCACCCCCCTCGCCCTCTTCACCCCAACCCCTCTAACCCCCTTCTCCCCACTCGCATGGACAAAGTTTGTTGTTTTGTTTTGATGGCTGCACATCTTCTTTTTTTATGTGGGGAAACACTTGTTTTAGTCTTGTGGTTGGGACAATTATATCTTTTTATTCTAATGTTTTAATTTACACTGCCATTAAAATATCCCTTTTTCCTTTTAATCTCATAACATACTCTTTAATTGCTGCCACATTTCTATAGTAGCATATCAGTAAGAGCATTCATTTAGCCATTCTGCCTCATCGGAATTTTAGAAAACTGGGCAGAACTTAAACGCTGTCACACCGTCTGAATAAATTGCAAAATAATGAACATTTTTGATAACTATGGTGAATCGGAGCACGCTGAATGCACCCTGGCAATGAGCCAGCCCCCGCAGACGGTCAAAGATGGAGCCATAGAGAGCAGGAATGGGGATTCTGGGTAATTGGAGTCATTGTCCTATTGTAGAAGCTAATGAAGTGATGCAACTGGGAGGATGATTATTTGCGATTGTCTTTAAAGTAATTCAGCAGCTTGTAGAATTAGACATTTGATATGAATAACAAGAGTTATGTGAAAACTTGAGATTTGTTGCAAAATGACACATCCACCAGTTTGAAAAACTAAATCAAGCAGAAAATGAAAACAAATTCTCACAATTCTAATGGATAATACTAAAGATACTTATTCAATGCACCCCTGCACCAAGCTCATTTATGTTGCAGAAATTACTACAAACTGCATGGAAGGATTTTCTCCCCACATTTGGTTGTTTTTCTAAATTGTATTTAATAAATAGATACATTTTTTTTTCTGCATGCACCAAGCTTATTATTGTAAACTACTTACTTCTCCCAAACAACAAAAGCAGCTTTCATTATAAAGTGACTGAGTCCTTACCCTGGCAGTAACATGCTGTAATACATGTTGCAATGATCTCCTGTCAGAGGTCATATTGGAAAAAACACACATACACACCAGAAAATAGTAAAGATTGATGTCAGAGGTGAAAACCATTGGACAATAGTCTCCTAATGGCCAGTGTCACATCCCATGTTTCTCTCTCTTAAGGCTGAGGTGCAGGGATGGGGGAGTGGATGGGAAATGTGAGTCGGGAGAAGG
>NC_045737.1:14166387-14168643 GCF_008692095.1 Etheostoma spectabile
GTTGAAAATGGGCGGTGCTGGGGCTCTTTATTGCTGTCATAAAAGTTTACACGACCGCCATCTCTTACAATCCATATTGACAGGAGTTTTCAGAGAAAAGCTTCCCAAAGCGCAGGAAAGGGAAAAAAAGAGATCATCTTCCAGCCTTAGGTGCATCATACCCTTGTAATAGGCCAAGGAAAATATAGACTTATGGAAAATGAAATGAGGCATGAATGACCATAAGCGTGAAGACAATTACACCCTTCGGAAATCGTATATTTGTGAAGATAATTTCTAGAGGAGTCTGGGTGCTTGGAACCGGTGGGGTTACAGTATCTTCTCTATGCTTGAACTCTCCTTGAACTTGGGATAACAGTCTCTGGAGTGGGACGTGGCTATCTGCCCCTGCATCTGGTTATTTTAGCTCCAATTTGCTGCCTAATATCACAATTACCCTGATCTATGGCTCAAGTCACCCCATTAATGGCTCAGTGTCAAAATCAGCACAAAATTGCAGACGCAAGGGCCTGAGGAAGTCCTGACTTTGCTCCATTGATGGCTTGATTGATTTGGGAACAACTTTTCCGTTCTGTGCCTGGCCAGATGATGAGAAGTTAAGGGCGCACCAAATAACTCGACTGATTAAACTGAAATAAAAAGTCTATACATTCTCCTTTACAAACGTACTCATCTTTGTAATAATTACCTAATGTATTAGACTAATGGTGGTTAATATAACTATAAAACTAAGTGGAGAATGAGATGAAAACCTGAATCATCCCTTTACTTTATCTTACCTTCTCTTTGCTCCTTTTTTTACTCATTCAGTTAGGTATTTTTTACGGTTTTATTTTTTTATTGCTCTTCATCATGAATCATAATTTAAAAGGTCACAGGGATGTTTGTCTACAACTGTCAACATGCCCTGCTCTCAATTGGTTACTTGCATTTAGTGAGGAATGATTCTACATATGATTACAAGAAAATAACAAGATTAGAATATAGCTTCACGAAGTAGGCCTGCAAAGCTGTGATGCTAACACACCAGAAAATAACATGGCATGGATATTAAAACCCTAACCGCTAGTGACATTAGAGTGAACTGTGATTTGGAATTAAAATTACATCTTACTGTTTTGTATACAGTATGTCTACATGTTGCAAGATTGCATATAATCATTATGTTCCCCACATGTAAATGGTTACAGAAAGACAGCAGCCAGACATTGAAGATGTTACTTTAAAAATACGATAAAACAAAAAGGTAAACAAGGTAAATGAATAAAAATAAATTAAAAAAACCTTCCATCTTCCAAGTGGATACTTATTTAGTCAAAAGCATTACTAGTATCACTAAAACATTGTTCACTGTGGTAATGTCCATAAAGCTTAGTAGACACTCTGCAATCATGATTGGAATATGTCCCTTTGGATGAGAGTGTAGTGATAAGATCCTAAAATGTAACATTGCAATGTGAGCTGACATGCTACTGTGATAACATGCTACGGAGGAGAGATGCTGTAGTGTGGAGAGAGTGACTCCACTTTGGATGCCGAGAATCCCCTTTCAGCGATGAAAAGCAGCCCCCTGAAGTCCACTCCATCACGGTATGGCTTTCTGCCCTCGCTGTGGCGTGACTGGGACAAGGATGAGTGGCGGTAAAGGACAAACTCATGGACACCAGTTGGGCTCCCAGAACCAGCACACATTATTACTCCCAACAGAATCCGAGTGAAGGCGGGAGCCAGGAGCCCGTCCCCGGCACAGCTTCGGTGGGAGATGCAAAAACAGATGGCCAACCCCAGCAAGACATTAGCAGCAGAGATTTGAAAACATCTTGAAGCCCCTGTCGCAACACAGAGACTATGGTCAGGAGGCTAATGTGAGGATAGTAAAACATCGGAGTAAATGGGAAAATGAGCTGCGATAAGAACAACAGCTGTCCAAAATTAGAAAGAACTGCATGCTACAATGTACAAATGTTACAATACAAAGATGATGTTACTTAAATGGGACAACCCAATTTAAACTGAGATGTACCTCTGCTGACAAATATGTATGGAGGTTATTAATTAAAGAGCCCTTATTATATTATACTTTTCAAAGTCATATTTATACTTTTGCGATCAACAACAATAGGTTTACATGCTTTGATGCTCAAAAACATTATGTTTCTCATTCTGCCCATAGCTGCAGTGCCTCGACCTGAAACACTCGTCTTAGCTCTTGGCCAGCCTTCCTGAAAAGCCCAGTCTGCTCTGATTGGTCAGCTG
>NC_045737.1:14168653-14169093 GCF_008692095.1 Etheostoma spectabile
TTGTGATTGGTCAACCAAATTCAAACAAGCCACTGGGCGGGCTGTGTTTGCTGAGGCAGCACCTATGGGCAGCACATATGAAAAATATATGGGCTGGCTTTCTCAATCAATGAAATCATTAATTAAGGAATTTCAAACCGGAATGTGGGCAAGCCATTTCTAGCCAGTTTTGTCTGTGGGAGAGAAAGCTCCATTTGGGCTGGTATTTGCTTTTTTGTACTTCATAAATCTATAACATACTGAACGCCAAAAACTGTATAACACATTAAAGACGGGAAAAATCCAAAAAAAGCATAATAGGGGCTCTTTAATGTCAAACCTAAGATGTACTAAAACTGAACGCTGTAATCTCTAACATTATTTAAATTAAATGTGTAAAGGTGAACAAATCCCAACTGGCCTGATGCAAACATCCAAACAAATACTGCAGCAGGAAGCAA
>NC_045737.1:14169103-14175574 GCF_008692095.1 Etheostoma spectabile
CAACAGAAGCCAAGGTGACACGTATCATTGTCTCCAGTCCGGCGGTTGTTCAGCGGGGGCAATATTTGTCGCAGCGGTGTCAAGAGACTTGTGAACAGAGGGTTTGGCTATTCCTGGACATATTCTCCACACCTGCGCCTGGAGTGCACTGGGTTGGCATTTCAAACTTTATCACCTGTCACACGAGAGACACCGGCTGCTCTGGAGAGCGCTGCTCCCTGCCGCCACCACTCCAGTACCCCCCCACCCTCCGCCCCTCCACTCGCGAGACATTACACCCGTCCTTGGAAGTCGTGCTTAGAAAGAAAAGACAAAGATTTCCCCAGTGGGAGGCCGCGGCCGCTGGCCAGCCGACGTCCATATTGTCTTCTGGCTCCTAATTGATTTGAGGGCTGTGAAATCATCTTCATCATGTAAAGCTAGACGCTGCCTCTTTATATATCCTTCCATATGTACAAACCTCAGTGCTGGATGCAATGTACAGGAAGTGACATAAAGAGTATAGCCCGACAACCCATGACTACAAAACACAACTTGTTGATATTGTAAATATGTTTTAATTCTATTTCATTGCTTTGCCTGTAGAATCTTTCAAATGTTTACTGCTGCAATGACAAAATGTCCAAAGGGATAATTATCTAATCTGTCTCAATATTTACAGTTGAATCATCTTGGCTAAAAAGATAATCTCGATAATTACTGAAATAAAATCCACAAATATCACTGAAATATATTTTAATGAATGATGAATTATTTGAAACATGTTTTTCTCCATCTGTACATGAAAAAAATGTAAGGATATTGAACCTGACACATTACATGTGCAGTTTCTTTCATTGTCATTGTCTCTTTTTTGTGTCCACTAACAAACCCTGTTCATCTTCAGTTATTATGGTAATTGCAAATACAGCTCTGTGATAATTATCATATTAATTAATATAACTGAATTAGATAATGCAGTTATTTTAACATAAATATCCAATCTCTGCTTCACAGTATGACTGAAGATGTGACTACAAACAAACAGATGGTAAGAAGGTGTCCTTACAAGTATGGAAAGGTGAGGGAACTCCGTTAGTTGGTTGATTTTAGGGTTTATAGTAGCATTTTTGTTATTATTAGTAACAGGTTAAGGTCAAGATTGGGGTGGGGGGGTGGGGGTGTTGAATGTAGTTTGTGAAGTCCCCACAAGCGTAGTAATTTAAATGTGTGTGTGTGACAGTCTCCAGGGGACACAGTGATCAAGGGTACACGTCTCTCTGGTCTCCACAGGGGGGGTTCTGGGCTCCAAAGGCCATGGGTGTCACAGCAAAGAAGCACCTCACTGGATGATGTCATACCCACACACACACACACACACACACACACACACACACACACACACACACACACACACACACACACCACACACACACACACACACACACACACACACACACACACACACACACACACACACACACGAGATTAAATCTACAGTTCAATTGTTATTAACTAGCAATGGTTTGGACTGAAGTCATCTGTGGTAAATGTTGTTGTGTGTGTTTGATTGCAACACAATGTGCACGTGTTTATGTTAATGTGTCAAATGTCTGGGTCCTAAACGTTTTATTACACTGGCCAGGAGAAAAAAGATATGTCGCAATTATAGTATGTGGCTAAAAGAAAAGCTGTTATGTGATCGGTTATGTGATGTAGACAAATGCATTGATTAGAGTTCAAGATGATCTGCTTCACAAGAATGTGTGAAATGGATGAGTGTCAAGTTCATCCATTAGGGTTCAAAGGTTACTTTAAACAGACTCATATTTGACATTTAATGAATTGAATTACACATGAACTCTGAAACAGCTGACATTAAGTTTGGCCAATTCGAGCAAATAGAGTGGTTGGTAGAGCGGGCACCCATATTTAGAGGTTTACTCCTCGACGCAATTCAACTCCGACCTGTGGCCATGTGCGGCATGTCATTCCTCCCTCTCTCTCCTCTTTCATGTTTTCAGTTGTCCTGTCAATGATAGAGGCTGAAAATACCCAAAGAATAATCTTTAAAAAAAACATTGCGACAATCTGAAAGAGGTTGCTCGTAGTGATGAACCTACAGAGAATTATCACCTAAAGCTGCAGCTCCTCTCAGCTTTACAGAGCTTTATCGGGAGTTTCAACTCATTGCTTAGCTGTCTGACCCACAGCTTTACTGTTTGGGTTCACTCTCATCACTGTCTTAGTGCTGTTTTTGGCTGCAGCAGGCAGCTGTTTTCAGATAAAAAACTCCAAAAACCCACTGTACAATTACCATCAGTAACCTAAAACAACTTAAATTTGTAATTTTTGTCAACTGTTTGGCAAACTGAGGATGATAAGTTAAAGGCAGAAAAAGTTGGTGTAAGAGAGCTATCTGATTGGCTTTAATTGAGTCTGAAGCAAATCAGTGATTCTACTTATTTAGTTCAGTTTCTTCTTATATTTCACTTTTGTTTTTTCTTTTCTTCCACAAGCAAAAGGCCATGAGTTGGCAGATTCCCAGTAGGTGTGGGAAAACAAATTGATTTCCGTATGTATTGTGATGTTAATTGCGATGATTTTTGATTATTTTCCCCAGAATCAATATTTTTTAATAATTTTTTTTACCAATGATTCACCTAATTATTTTCTCTTCATACGGTACCGCCTACTGTGACTACATGATATCAGTTTCCAGCAAAACAGACTGAACAGAAAATTCAGATAATCCCCGTTACGGTCTTCTTTACAAATAAATATATATCAGACTGACTGACATGTGATGTGCATTATTTTTAGAAAACATTTAGTTTTTTGAAATGCCTCATGAATTACTGTCTCTAAAAGTGTATTATTCAACTTTTGTTTTTATTACATAAGGATAAGAAAATCGCAAAATTCTATACTATCAAATCTGAATACTTCTAGAATCACATTAAATTATGAAAAATCGCAAAAAAATGCACAGTAGGTTTGCTAGTTGTCAATGTCTTTCCATGACGTTTTTTAGATTGTGAATACAGGTTACTGACTAGATATTTCCTCTCACATGGACACTGGATTTGTCCATGGCCATCAGCCTGTCATCTTTGTGGTGTGTTCAATATTTAGCATGACAAAAGATTATCTTTTTTGTTAGGCTTCCTTATTCCACAGAGAAATTCCACAGCTCCACAATAAAAGTCTTAAAAAGTTAAACTATAATCCACATGCACTATAAAATGACTTGGGGAAAGACTGCAATGTCCTTTAAGATGAGGACACGGAAGCTGAAGTGGGGGGGGGGGTGTCAAAGCGCTGTTCTGGTGTTAGCGGCTATTACGATACAAGTACTGGTCATTATCTGTCCTACTCCACTACGCCCACTCAGTGCCTGCATGTGCTGTACGATCATCAAAGAGTGCACGCCGGGGGGGAATTAGGGAATGAAACATAACGTCAGCAATAACACAAAGGACCTTGGTTCAACATTTCAGCTTGTACTGTGTTTTTGCTACAGCCCAGAGCAGAGCCAAGACTGGCCTTCTCCTACGCTCTGACCCGCCCATTTACAGGCTCAGCTTCACCATCTGAGGTTTGAAAATGTGTTTGCTGCACAATAATACACCATGAGCTGCAAATCGTTCGCCGTCTACAAACAAACACATCTTCATGTGTGGTTAGGAGATGTATAGACAAATTAAGATTTTTTTTTTTTTTACCCCTACATGAGATAGATATACGCACTAGATAACATTTATCTGATGCAATTTTACATTTTGTTGTCAATTCTAATATGGAGTAAAGGGGAATGGGCTACATTCAAAATACTCCCTTTAGATGTTTCAGTTCCAGTGAAGGTAATCTTAAAGCTACATAAAAAAATATAGACTAAATCTCTAAAGTGTGACTACATGATGTTTTAAAACAAGAAGAGGAGCGAGCGCGCAACCCACACACACACAACACACACACACGCACACGCACCACGAACACACACGCTCACACACACACAACACACGCTCACACACATCACACACACACGTAAAACACACACACACACACACACACACACACACACACACACACACCTTCTCAACCACACTGCTTGAGCCACTTGCCTGCCAGAGAGACAAGATGGCCTTTCAGCCCTCTAGCCAATCAAACAGCTTGGCTCACACAGGAGATCACAGGCCAGCTGATCCAGCCTCCTGACTTCTTTCTTCATCTGCTCTTCTGGAAACTTTTGGATGCGAGCGCAACATCCCTGATCAAGCTCAACGGGTCTGCTACCAAGAAAAAAACAGGACATTTTGAAATATAATCATGCCACAAATAGATCTTCCGCCACATAAAGAGCTGCTTCTCTGTAGCAAAGTAAATGAAGACCCTGGGCATTATTTGGGAATTTGGACAGTTAGCTTATTAATGGAGATATATTGCTGACTAGTCTCACATTGACAGACCTCCCCATCTCCACAACGCTTTGTCAGCGCTGGAGTATGATCTGGCACACCACCTATCTTTTCTGGGATAGGGGGAAAAAAACTCTGGCTTGTTTGGGTTTCTTTTTAAACCAATCAAAACTGCCTTCAGCGGCGCTAAGCCCCGGAGGCTGTGACGGTTCCCTTGCAAAACAGATAGCTGAGATAGCGGAAGGGGAGGGACATTACGCGCCATATGTTAGGCTGTGTCTTAGCAACGTACATCCGTTAAGCCAGACTAACTGCTGACCAACAACACCTGGAACCAGTGACCACACAAAGCATCTCTGCTTTAAATACTTTCACAACTCTAAATCAAACTTAAAAGGATTCTTGAATGTGTTGGTGGCTAACAAGACACAACTTACACAGATGTATTGGAAGAACCAACCCAGAATACACCCATGCACATTTTGCAAAACCTTTGCTCTCCAACCGTTTTGCACCATATTAGGATCTTGCAAATATTTCTCTTCACATATATATATTTCAAACACATTATAAAATGCAGAATGGAGTGCACTACAGAAGGACATGAACTGCATCACACGTCGCTTAAATTGCCTCCTCGAGTCCTCCACTTGCCTCCATTCCTTACGTCTTAATCCCTCCCACCGAGGAGGCACAGGAGCGACACAAGGAAATCATGGGAGGAGAGAGGAAACGAGGAAATGTGTTTTTAGCCGGATGAGAGGTCCTTTCCTCTGAAGCGTCATATTAATTTGTCAGCTGTATGGGAAGAGTTAGCAACTCTTTCAGCTACACAGCTTCCGGGAAGACTGCTCTTGTGTATCCTCTGCTATAGCTCCTCGATGATCCCTCCTTGATGCTAGCTCCTCCGCTGAGGACCGAGGAATCGAGTAGCTATCAAATAAGTGTGATGAGATTCAGCCATTGTCTTCTCAACATTTTGCCGATATTAAAATGTTACATGTAGCACTGCTAAACCATCTGTTGGAACTCTTGAATTTTCCCTTTGGTTCCTTGGGTCTCCAAACATACGCAGGACACATCCCAGGATGTAAAATGGGCTCCACTCTTTCTCCACTTGTTAATCATTTATAAATTGCTACTGTGTGCACAGTGGCTAGGCGTCTTGGTTTTTTTCCCCCTCTCTCAGCTGAACAGAAGCATTTTGGCTCTTTAGGCATTCAGCTGCTTCTATCCACAGTGATTTTTGATGAACTGAAACAGCACAACGAGCTTCTTCTTACAGATCACCAACACTACGAGTGGCCAATAAGTGAAGAGTGCAATGCTCACGCTTGCTTTGGTTTTTATTCGGTGTGACACACTCGCCCTGTTTGTCGTCCAGCCTGCAGCTGGCGGTGGAAGTGCTGATCATGCTAAGTGGCATGTGGCTGGGATGCAGAAAAACACGCTTCAGTTGTTCTACCTTGAAATTTGCTTTTGCTCTTTCAAAGAGAACAATTAGACAATGAGGGAGAGCAAGACTTTCCAAATGAGAAGTTATAGAAGCCCTATTTTTAGATTTGAATGTCTCTATGTATATACCAATGACAACGTGTACACTGATTTGGTATAAGAAATTTATTTTTGGTTTTAATTAGACAGTTTTTGTAGATTCTAATTATGCATCATAGCTAAACTAAGTAGGAATTGGCTATCCTCTCTAAAATAATCACTATAGTCATACAGCGTTTGAAGTAGACAGCCTCGGTTTACCTGATTTAAATAGAGTAAAGCAGGTATTTTGGATGTCCAGATTACGCAACTTTAAAGTCCCATCTTCATTTTCTCCACAGACAATGTTAGATATAAAATATTCTATAAATAGGGCTATGAATAATATATATATAAAAAAACCCTGTACAGAGTTTAGTATTTTTAATGACCTGACTCTGAGGACATGCTGTAGTCTTGAATTGAATACCAGAATTCTTTCTAATGAACTATGCTGTTTTTTAACCTCATGACGAACGTAAACATGTTTTCAAACATGAGTCATAGAAATTACTTACATTGAATACTTTTTTTTTCAGCC
>NC_045737.1:14175584-14191488 GCF_008692095.1 Etheostoma spectabile
AAACACACACACACACACACACACACACACACACGTCTGGAAACAGCCATCTGTAGACACAAACACACTTCATGGCACACACTCTGAAGTGAAAATCACATCCCCGTTCTACCGGGAGTGGAAACTGTTGTGTGATTATGATGAACTGGTTAAACTGCAATTACGCTGGCGAGCGATGGGAGAGGAGACGACAGCAGTTTAGACGACAATTTGGGAGGCGGCTGCCGTGGCTGCTGCAGCTGGGGCCTGTTTTAATGCAGTAATTGATAGACTCTGCCAGTCACTAGTGGGTTCAGAATTAAAACTCAAATTATCATCATTAGAGACCCCACTAATTGCTGCATCAAATGCACATCAGCGTTTTTGTTTTTCATTATAAAATTACACTTGTGTTATCTAATTTCATCAGCTGCATTGACGGCGTCCACTAAGATCTTGTCAGTGATTTGAGGAGGATTATTTTCTTCCCTCGTCAGCCTCCTCACACAATCCCAGGCCACCGTACAGCCAGTTAATGAACATGTGATAGATGTCTGTCAGATGGGGGCCCCAAAACCCCTCTCTGGTGTTGATACACACCATAAACACAATGCAATCCCACTTCACATAAATGCAGTACACACAGGCTGACAACGTTCTCATTAGGATGACTTATGAATCAGTGGGAATGGTAGCTGGGTCCATTGAATGGCTAATAAAGTCCACTCAGTGGTAACGTCTGCATTCATTGTGGTGATGGCTGTGCACCTTTTCAGATCCCGATAAAAAAGGACTTGATCCACATACAGACAATGATGGATGGTAAAGGATACACTAATGTAAAAGAATCATCATCAATATTTTTCTCTTCATGACAACATAGAATCCACAAGACCAGTGCTTCTCAACCTGGGTGTTGGACAATATAAGATATTTGGTATATTAGATTGATTGCAATGTACCTCAAAACTTGCCTGGGTTTAGATAACAATCATAGAATACCATACAAAATCTGCAGGTGAGACGGAAAAAGAAAATGAAAACAAAAAAAAAATCACGATAAACTAAGTAACAACATGACTCAACCAAAGAGAAGAGGGGGCAAAAACATCAAACTTAATGGACAAATTAAATGGTGTTAAATTATTAAAATCAGACCACATGCAGTGAAAGTTTGATTAAGCGAAACCGATCAAACAACTAAACGCACTGCTGTCCACACAGGATCGAGGTTACACGTCACTCTGAAACACAAAAGCTAAAAAATTGCAACTCCTTTATCCTTCAATTAACCAAGTCTCCTTGCCCCCAGCTCAGTCTGCGACTTTGTCTCTGTGTGTGTGTGTGTATGTGTGGCTCATATAGTAAGCATCCACATTGAGCATACTGTATATGCTGAGCAAGACAATCTTCCCCTAGACGGACAAGTACTGGGTGCATGTGTGTGTTTTTTTGTGGGTGTGTCTGTGTTTGTGTGTGTGCCCTTGACAGCAATCCTGACCTGCTGTTATCCAGCTGTAACGCAGTCAAACACTGAACAATCAGCCTTTGCAGTGCTGCCAAGCAGTTAGCAAGATGTAAATTAGCTCATAGTCTGTCACACAGCAGAGCTAAATTGGTCAAATGTAACACAAAACCCTGGTGTGTCCCTGCAACCTAGATATCAGGCATAAATGCTAATTAAGTTCACAATGCAAGAACGGATGTTTTGCACATATTAAAACTGTATTTAAAAACAAAAAAATTGCAATTTAGGTTACACAAACAAAATTGTGAATTTTTGTGTGTTTTTTGGTTTTAAAGTGAAATGTGGGACGTTTGTAAAGCGTGACCTTCACTGTGCAATAAATATGAATAAAAGACATGATTGAGGGAGACAAAGTACCTTATTTTTTTGGAAGCAGGTGACCGCGGAAAAACATTGCAACGCTATTTGTCTGTAACATAAATCTAATTTTTACACAGTTAACGGTTTGATGGCAGGATCTTTACAAAGCTTTCTGCACTGGTGTTCAGGGTGGAGCGGTTCTGCACTAGTAACACAAAACATTATCTGCAAGTGCTACAAACATGAGTCCTTCTTCTTCAAGAGTGTTTTTCCTCAACTAAAATCTAGCCCAATTACAGAATATTAATGATTGTTAAATGTGCATATGCTGGAGCTGGAAAATGGGAAGGTTAATCGACAGGCAGCGTCACACAATCACATTTATCAGTTTCTATTTATCTCTCCTTGGGAGGTGGCAGGTTTACAGTAAATACCTTCTGTCCCCCTAATTTCCTAATGATGGTGATAATGATGGAGAATGGCGCAGTCATTAGCAAGGACAGGCTCTGTGCATCACTCTGTCAGCTACGTCTCTCCCAGGCCCGCAATGAGAAGTGATGGGGCCCAGCTGTTCCCCGCATCCTCTCCCCAAACTGAACCTCTCTCAGAGACCAAGAGAAGGGGGGGAGAGACAGAGAGAAAGAGGGGAAGAGAGAGAGAGAGAGAGAGAGAGAGAAGGTAAGAAAAGGACAGAGACACAGAAAAAGGGCAAACATTGAGAGACAAAGAAGAGAAGGAAGACCTGAATAACTGCCAACAAACATGGGGCAAAACATATCACAGGACTGTTTTTAAGTAATTATCCCATTAGCCAACTTAGCTCCTAACTGAGAACATAGACAACAAAACAATTCTACTAAACTGTTCACGCAGGTGTCCCACGCAAACACAAGCAACACAAGCCTTTTTCAATGATCGCAGTCTACAGTACATGCTAACACTCTGGAGTACACTATGTTGACAATAGTCTGCATAATAACTCTTTGCTGAAACATTTTAAACATTAAGCGTAAAAATTTTAGTAGATGCCTTATTGACTGATATTAGTCCACAAGATAACACTAAAAATATCTATAATGCAGCGAAAAACGGGAGCATGTCTATGTTCCCTCAGTCCTGTTTTCCCTCAACCGTATGGTTGGGTATGTGGGCTAAGGAAACGGGCCTAATTTTGATGCTGGGGAAATGTAATAGATATGAGGGAACACAGGGCCTAATTTTGATGTGGAAGAAATCTCATAGAAATGATGGAACATAGGGCTGAGGTAACATAGGGATGAAAAACTATGTTGACATAAGCATGCTTGTAAATGCTTCAGCATGCTGAGTGAAACTAGAATCATGTTGTAGTTGCAGGCTCCTTGCTATTACTTAGAAGTAGTCTACATTTAACACTTTGGTAGACAATGTGATGAGTAATTAGCGGACTGTGAGCTAATGCTAGCAAAATCTAGAATAGGTAATGGCAGGTTCATTGCTTCAACCCTTTAGCATACCTCATAGGCAATGTATAACATCTGCTTCTGTGTGGCTACGAGGGTCCATGATGTCAGCAGGTCACGTTGGAGATAGTCCATGCAAACATGTGTGCTAGCCATGTGCGGCCCAAAATCTTAGCCTACGCGGACTGTACCCACCAACTGCCCACGTGTGGAATTCATCCACATACACAGACAGCAGGTAAAGAAATGCTTGTGCATCCGCTGTATGTACCGCTGAGCTCTTTTGCATCTGTTTTGGAGTGTGATTTTTATACTAAGTGGTAAGTGATTGTATACTTCATCTTAACACTATGTGTTAACAATGCAATGGAGACACCTAAAACACCATTTAACACTTTTATTTTGGTCATATACTGTACATACTTTTAAAAAGGGAGCAAGTACCTGAGATATATAATAAAATGGGCCGAGATTAAGCGAGGGCATTACTATAGACCATACAAAACAAGAGAAAAAAATAAAATTATATGTATTTTTTTTATCTCCTTTCCTTTCACTCTGGCTCTCTCTGTCCCTTCTCTCTCATTGCACTTATTTTTATTGTGCACGCTCCCTTTGTCCCCATCGTCTCTATTAGTAGTCCACACCACATGCACTACTATCAGCCTTGCGGAACATGTTACAATTAGAGCTGATAGCCAAATATTCCTCTTTTCCAATAGATTAATTTGAGAGCGAAGCTTATCAAACAGGCCTTCCTTGTCCTGCGTAGCGATAGCTTTTAGTAAAAAGAACACTGGTGTGAAGTTATCTGAAAGGAAGGCAACCATTATCAGAATGGAAGTTAAACAGTCTGGATCCACTCTATATACCACATGAGACTAAAAATGAACATTTTCATTTGTCTTTCTTTTCCTATTAACAGTCATTGTTCTATTGTTCATCTTTGTGTGAGTATTGAATCCATTAGAGGAACATTTTGACAATTGGACGCCAAGGCACGGCTGATAATGCGCTGTGTAAACGTAACGTTGAATAAATTATGCCAACAAAAAAAAGTCTGTTTTAAAACTGGCGACGTTCAAAAATTCAAAGTCACCTCTGATGAATAGCGAAGAGTGATTAATTCATGATGGGATACGCCACCTTGTCAGGCCGAGCTCTTCACTGGGTAATGGCAACACATGCATAATAGAACAGTGGTTCTCTGCCTCCCCTCGTTGTCTGAGTGACTTCAAAGGAATTAGAAATGGAGCCATCAAATTACATCTGTTGAGTTACTTTGTTCAAACAGGAAAGTGGATCATATCACTTGGACTGTCTCTAATGCAGTGAAAGGCTGAGATAAAAAAGGCCGTAAAAGGTAAAAGTTGGAAGGATTAATTTTTGTCTTTCTACATTAGATCCCACTGAGGCAGTTTCTGTCAATATACCATACATCTTCTATGTGTCAGAACACTTTTTGCATCTAACATCTACTCTGCATAACGTCTGAACGGTTGATAAACCTAATTTAAAAAAAATATTTTTTCATGGGAAAATAGTTGAATCTGTGGATGTAGTGCAGCAGCAGCACGCCGTAATGACTAGACTCCTTTGCACATCTCTCCTTCACTAACAGAGTGAACAGTCAGTTCAGCAGTGGAGTGACCTTTTCTCTAAACCCTCCAATAACTCTTCGGCTGACAGGCCGAATGAGCAGATGATCCCGGACTCCTTCATGGTGTGTTGCGACTGCACTCAGTGCAAAATGACAAGTGAATCAAGCTTCTATTTTTACCTCAGGGTGGGGAACTTGTGTCACTGTCGACCACTGCACCAAAGAAAATCAGCCATGAAGTTTGGTTTTGGGCAATCTGACCGCTGACACCGCGGAGCTGTCAGTGCAATGCCCTTCCCCTCCATCAACCAATCCCCTGCCTCGATCTCGCACCACTCCTCACACCTGACTGGCACCAGGGGTAGCGTGCCAGAGCCAAACGTGTGATTGACACCTCGCCCGATCTTCTGTAAACACCTTGAGATCTCGGCACCTCCAGCAGGGAAGATCAGTGACTTGTGTGAAAGAGGCCTCTCCTCCTGGCCATGGCTCAAGTCTACTGGCGCTCGCTATGATACAGCCTGACTTGTCAGAGGGAGTAACAAGATGCTGAGTGACTTAGCACCTCTGGAAATGTCAGCCCCCGAGCCGGCGGATGCCAGGCTGAGTGGAGTGGGGAGTGCACAGACCCCACTGGCTCAGCTGCTGCCTGTAAGAAGCAAGGAGGACGACACAGACGCTCAACGAGACAAGACAAGCAGCAGAGATGAACCGGGCCCTTACGCCGCATTTTCGCCCCATTCCCCCATATTTCTGCCACGTCTTACGCTTGCTTCTCTTTATCGGAGAAGTGCATCTGCTATCGTCCAGCTGCTGCTGCGGCTGACACGGACCTTTACTACCCTAGTGCCCGATGTGCAGAGGGTGCGACAAAGTCCATGCGTGATGATGATGATGATGTGGGCAAAAGCAGAAACTGGAACATGCCTAAGTGACCCATTATTGCTCTGGTGAATCATGTTAAAGGAGACAGGGCGCCAAAGAGACACCCGACACAGACGGGAACTCACTCACGGCACAGTCTGTCAGACTGCAGTTATTTACCATGTCGACAAACACATTTTTTCTCTCCCCAAGGGAACTGGAGGGATGCATAACGCAACATGTTTAGTGCAACACATTTATAGAAGTCAAGCAGA
This sequence comes from Etheostoma spectabile, assembly GCF_008692095.1. Taxonomy (NCBI): domain Eukaryota; kingdom Metazoa; phylum Chordata; class Actinopteri; order Perciformes; family Percidae; genus Etheostoma; species Etheostoma spectabile. The sequence goes on from NC_045737.1 coordinate 14,181,573, forward strand.
AAGTCAGTTTGGTGAAGCATTAAGGAATCTGAATCAGTAGATACAGAAAAGAAAGCTTTTACAAAAAGAGAGAAGAGAGATACTTTGGAGCGTGATGATGCTCAGTAAAATCTAATGGGCTGTTTACTCACCGCCTGCCGAGATCCACACTGCTACATTGACTCTTGATTTATATTTTCTGATTCATAGAGGCGCATGCATCTTACTTTAATCAAGGTTCTTCCTATCATCCCCCACTCATTCCCTCCATCTCACTGCCTGCCATCGTTTTTTTCCCCACAATGCACATTAACAGCAAAAAAATATAATCAGTTTTATGACAGACTATGTTTTAGCACATGATGGGTGAATATAGCATTTTGAAAATGGCCCGTCCCTATCCTCAATCTGCAAATAGAACCGCTGGGATGGAAGGCAATATCAGCAAAGAGGACACAGTCTCAAGGGTGTGTGTGGGTGTGGGACTGAATTGCTGCAATCTGATGCCTGCTATTTTTCACGTTTGTTAACAAAATGCAATTTGAGGGAGGATCGGAACATACAGATAAGGACATAAGCACATTATTTGGTTGAGCTGGAGAACAAAGTTAAAAGTCTACAGTGTGTCTGGGACTAAGGACAAGTTTCCACTAATAAGTGGATGCTTCTACTGAGGATGTGTCTCACACTGTAAAGTGGGTTTTTTAATTTCAGTAATTGTGTCATGCATTTACGTTACAGAAGTGTACAGCACACTTGATTAGATTGCAATAAAGCACTGACAACAGCTTCCCACACATCACTGCCCCTAAAATTCATCACAGTGCATTGGTCACAAAGCCAAACAATAGCTGCTACCTTTTCTTAAAGAAAGCGAACGCTCTGAGCGAAGTTTAGCTTCTCTCTTTCAGGGGTTAAGTTTCAGTTTCATTTCTTGCTGGCTGCTATTAGCTGATACATTTGACAGGGCTAGAAGGCACAGGTTCGGCAGATTAAGGCTGGGGATTTCTCTTGACCTTTCAGCCAAATGCCATGCTGTTTGAGGTGTACAAGCACAATTAGATCTGATCATCCCCGTTACTTTCTTATCTGTGCACAGCCAAATTTTTTTGCATCGCAAAATCGCTGTTGTTCATTAGCAACGCTTAAGATGTAGAGGGCACAGGCTAATGACAAGGTTGAAATAATCCTGTTCTTTATGATGATTCCACATGATGCCCACACACAACTGTTGCGTAGCTCGCTTTCAAGGAAGACCCCTATTAACGAGGAGGACAGTCTTCTGAGGGTCCGTTTTAGTGATGTACACACATCGTCGGGAGGGGGGGGGGGGGGGGGTGGGGGGGGTGGGGTGGGGGGCTCTTGCAGTGTTAATGTAGCCGCCAATTCACAGTGACATTTGCCATTAGCTCCATGTGAATTCGACCGGCAACAAAAGCAGAAGAAAAAGCTCAAATCATTCCAATTAACGGAGGCATCAAACAGTGAAAATCCTAGCAGGAGATTTTATGGGCAGTGCACGGGAAAGGTCAGGCTCCAGTGGACAAGGCAAAGTCACAGCATTATTAGAACTAATGAGCGCTTTCGTTAGACCAAATTAACGCCGGTACACAAGCAAAATAATAAAAAATAAAAAAAGGAGACTGTGCGTCGCATTTGTTTTGTGACACACACACACAACACACACACACACACACACACACACACACACACACACACACACACACACTCTTCCTTGACTGTCTGGCTGACAGACTGACCCAGACATAGACCAAAATTAATAATGTCTCCTTAAATATGTTAGCTTTGTCAATTCAACAGTGATACCTGTTTTTAATGTGCCATTTGAGCCCTACAGTAGATACAACAAGAGACTCATGCATTTTACAAACACCAACAATACAATATTTTTAAAACTTTGGTTGCGCAAAAAAAAATTGTATTCCATTCGCAATTCAAGCTCTACGATCCAAAAATCGATTCATATTTTTTTATTTATTGAATGTCTACTGCATTCATATGATAGATATATAACTATAAAAATACAAGAAATACAAGGTCCCAGTAACAGACATCAACATACACATACAGGATAACAGAATATATATATATATATATATATATATATATATATTTAGACATACACACACACCTGCATACTGTACATACATACATACGCTCCCCTCCCATCCCAAGCCCACGGAAATACTCCCGGCATGTCCCAATCACGTGACTGCCCCCCCAGAAAAAGGTCTTATTCCATCAACGTCATGAATGGATCAAACTACTACCTAACTAGTATTAAGCTACACGCTTTTAAAAAGTCAGATATTACGTCACTTAGTTTCCCCAGGCGGCGTAGCAACAATGCAGGAGTTTCAGTGTTGCCGGGTAGACCTGACAGGAATTCAGATGAACCAAAGATAGCGTTCTAGTTAACCACACACATAGGCCAGGATATTCTACCAGGACTTAAAAGGCACAATTGATGATTCAAAATAATGGGACAGTAAATAATGGGACTGCTATAAACTTACCTAAAATCAAAGTAAAGGATGATGTAAATACATCAGTCCTCGGTTAACAGTTTTGGTAATATTTTCTAGTACATTAAAATGTCTTCACACTGTCTCCTTCTACCCAAACCACCTGAGCCTCCTTTTAGAATAACTGCATTCTACTAATGAGCCATGAGCCCTTGAATAGAGGAGAGTATTTATTGAGATATTCAGATGGTTCTCCACTTGTCTTTCTCCCCCTCTGAAATGATGGAGGTGGAGAGATGTAACAGAGATTGGCTGTGACAGCACCAAAATGAGGCTAACGAATATCCTAATGAGGAAATGGCAGCCATGTTCCGTTGTTCCAACCACACCAGATAGCTGGCCTTGAGAGAGACAAACCCAAGCTGCAGCAGAAACTGTAACTGACCTCTAACGGAAACACCAGTACGCTCGGTACTTTCAATACATTTAATACTACTCCTTAATATGTTTTTTCAGAGGTAAAGAGCCTAAACGTTGTGCTTCAGTGATATGGATTTACATTTTAGTGTTATATTTGGTTTTAAAACAAGACTAAAACTACAATTTTGGTGTTCCATTTTTTTCCGTACTTTTTGTCAATAATTTAGTAGCGCAGTTTCCAGTGCACAATGGTTTGTTTGTTTTAGTGATCTACAAAAAAAGTCAGTATCAGTCCCTCAGTAGTCTCGCATTCCCAATCCTATCTCCACAGCGCTATGCCAGCACTGGAGTATGATCTGGCAACACCGCCTATCTATTCTGGGATAGAGGGGAATACACTCTGGCTTGTTTTTATTTCTTTAAACCACACAATCGTCCTGCGCAGCACTAAGCCCCAGATGCAGTGAAGGTGTCCTTGCTAAATAGATAGGGGAGATGGCAAAAGGGGAGGAACATATCACACACTGTATGTTAGACTTTGTCCCAGAATTGTATATCTAGTTGAGACTAGTCCCTCAGAAACAAACATTCTATTTTGAACCAGCCTTTAGTGATCATAAAGGGGAAACCCAGGAAACCGCAGGGCCAACTACAGGACATGTTATGTACTGTATGTGTTGAGTAGAGGACATATACTTATTATATCTAATGGTTTACCTGAGTCCACTTCCGGAAAAACACATTATAATTCTAATAATAAATAAACTTCTGTATGAGCCAAGAATTAACATATTTAGGAAACATGTTCCAATTTCTCTATTTATAGTAGATGAAAATAGACATTATTTTATGTTTTCAACCTGTAAGTTCTGGTTTGTTTGAAACTGGAAAATGAGAAACTAAAAACAAATCACATAAACCGAGTCCACAACATTTTTTGATGGTTAAAATCAAAATAGAAACCTGAAAATTCCTGAATACTTTCACTCAGTTGGATCACTATACTGACATACTGGGGATCCACAGGAGTCACCTCAGGGACCACTGGAAGTACCCAAACCCCATTTTGACAACCACTGTCCCACCCAGACACATGACACTCTCTTTATATAACTCTGACAAGGCTTTGTAGATTCAAGACAAGGCCCAAAAGTGAAAAAAATTGCTTGCAGACGTCTCAACGATCTCTGTGGAAGCTGGATTCAATTAGAGAACAACAGGGATGGGGCCCCTCAGTCCCCCAGATCCTAAAGCAGCATATGACACAAGCCTGAGGGCAGAAGAAGTAACTCAGCCTTACTTAATCCACTGGACGAGCTTCACAGGAGACAGACTCACTTAATGTGGAGCAGACATTAACGACAGTCCAATGCAGCACTTATACCACTAATATTAATAATAATGACTTAATAACTGACTTCTAAAGGCCAACAGCAAATTCAGACTAGAGCTGAAGTTGAGTAATTGATTCGCTAATCAACAGAACAGCAATGGAAAAGAGTTATAATAAGTGATTAAATTGTCACAGCCTTTTAACTTTACTTTTTCCATTACATAACAAAGTGTTTTGGTTGTTTATCACACAAAACAAGACATTTTAATCCATTTCTAATCAGTATTTGTCATTTTGTTTTGGTCAAATTAACTATTGATCATATATTAATTACAAAAATCTACATTAAATATCATATGTTCCATTTTTCCAATGTTTAGAATTGGCCACTTATTAGCAGTAATATCAATCACGGTTTTACAAAACAAATAAGTGCAAGTAAGAGCATTTTGTTGATTTGGTAATTTTTCCTGGATATTTGTGCCTTTACCATACAGCTATGTTAATTGTTTCTATTTTGTCTGTTTAAGATTTGTTTATTGTCGTTATTTCTTACTTTGTTGTGCTGAGTAGCATACAGACAAAGTTAATGGCCTACTGTTAAAAAGTCCATTACGAACGACATGGATCAAAGATTTGTGGCGGTATTTTTGGTTGTTAAAAATAGTGTACGGTGTTATTCATTTTCCAGTTTCTTTTGAAATAAAGGCTATTAAAAAAACATGGGAAAAGCAGAGACTCTAGGTGCTTGACAATACGAAAGTCCTCATGATGTATGACTGATGTATTATTTGTGTCTTTACACTGCTTGTTTGTTTGTAGTGGGCTAAGCCAAAGTGCATTGTATTGTGTTTACTAGATAACACATTTGTTTTATTTTTAATTTCATTTTTATGTCTATATATACACTGTATATCTTGAGTCTTTGTTTATGTAACCAAATCCTAATTAGCAAAAATGTTCACCGATCAAGTTTGTTAAAGAGAAAGTCTGGATTTGTGTGAATCAGACTAAACATACTAAAGGAGCAAGAAATTAAACCTGGAGGGTGTTTTACTTGTAAAACCTTCTTCTATAGCTTGTGTGCATCCTGATGCTGAGATGAACATGTTGAGGGATGATGATAGTTGGTTAGGGTGGTATAGTAGTAGGAGGAGGAGGGAATGGAGGGGGGGTTGGCATACGGTCACATGAGAGGCACTATCACGAGTTGGAGAGCCAAAGCCTTGCCTTGTGTATGATATGCACCGTGGCAAGAAACATGGACTACGGGTTTATGAAGCGTCTACTGTAGGTCGTATGCACGGGTGGTGGATGGGTGCAGGGTGGAGGGTAAGGAGTGGGGGGTGGGGGTTACGGTTTGGGGATGTGTGACGATGGCCTGAATTGAAAAGAGCCACCTTTTGATTTCGGACGGACCCAGTTCCTGGCAGGCTGGCCGGCCATAAGGCGGGGTGGGGCCTGAGGATAATGGCAGCAGAAGGGAGAGGAGGCTGACAGCTGGCGAATTCTGCCCCAATATGTTTCCATGAAAGAGGCGAGGAAATTTCAGAAGACGCGATGCCCGAACGACACGCTCGGCGGCAAAAGGGAAGATTAAAAATAAAATTAGTTAACATCTTGCCCGTTTCACCCCACGATGCACATTTCAGCGCAGGAGGGGGAGGGGGAGGGGGGAAATGATGGCAACGGCCATTCACATTACACCAACAACCAAAAAAACCCACAAAAAACCTTACAGTTAATTAGAAGAAGTCATGTGTCACCTCCTGAAGCTCGTTCAGCACACACAGATGTGGCCTGGAGTGTTTTAAGCCACTTTCCATCATCCCTCTTTCTCTCTCCTCCCTGCATACATACCCTGTTTTCCCAGCCTAAGCATATTGTAAATCTAAAATGCAAATGGCTCCTTTTTTCCCCAGTCTCTTTCTTTTTTTAAATATTTTTTTCTACCTCCAATCACTGTGTCTCTAATGAGGTCTAAAATATGTGCATTAATGACAGAAAAGTTGTTTAGATCTCGGGGAGAGTTAATTGGTTTTAATCACAGCCTACATCCATCTGGTTATGCGAGACAACAAACTACTTCATCCTGATGCCTCATTAGACATATTGTGAGACAACTAAAGGAAACGCTTGCTCGACTTTAACTAGATTCTCTTATAAACAAGCATTGTTCAACTGCAGATCGGGCTGTGCAGATAAAACCTAGACCCATGTGCTCTTTGACCAAAACTGACAGGCTGGTTTCATGTTATTTCTTTTACATTGTCCAGTCTTTTGTTGTACTGCTCGTTATCTCTTTAGGATGAACATAACATACAGTTTATCCTTCTACTTTAGTGTGTCTTAATTGGAGTTAATTAAGAAACTGCATCATGTTTCAGTCTAGAAATGTTTCCCTGTGAGCTGTCAAAACAAACCTGGGCCTGAAAAATCTGAGCAAGTAAGAACATTTGAAAAAACTCTTTTGTTAAACACTTTAACACTTAACGCTGACTTTCTATCGAGAAAGCACTTCAGCCCAAATTTCCCCAGTTGAGTTGCAGAGTTTCGAAAAGATACAGACTACTGTTAAAATACACAAACGTATGTTGAATAATAGAATACATATTGAGTATATTTAAAGAAAATTGTATTGCATTAGTATAAGTAAGGGGGGACCCCTACTAAACACTCTGGAAAAAGTCTGCAACATTGTTTTAGCCTGTGGGGTTCTGCACATCATCGCGCAGGAAAACAGGGCATCGATGCCGAGAGAGCAGTGTCCACCACAGCCCCAACTGGGGGCTATATAAAGGAGACAGGATATTATTCATCGCTTTTAAAAAAATATAGTGTTACGATTGGCAATGATATTCAGTACAGGAAACGTGACAATGTACAACGTTTTTATTTACGCTTCAGGTTTTCGATTGTCTTTTAAAGTGTCGTTAATGGCCACAAGTGAACAATACACGCGGATAGTTCAAAATGCATACAGATAAGATGCCACTTGGTTTAAGAAAGTTGACGTGAATGTTTAAGCAAAGTCATGATGTCATGTTGTTACTAGACATGTCACCCATTGAGCATGTTTGGGATGCTCTGGATCGGCGTATGCGACAGAGTGTTGCAAGTCCAATATCCAGTTACTTTGCACAGCCATTGAAGAGGAGTGGACCAACATTCCACAGGCCACAATCAACAACCTGATCAACTCTATGCGAAGCAGATGTGTTGTGTACTGTGTGAGGCAAAATAGTGGTCACACCAGATATTGACTGGTTTTTGGACCCCCAGAATACAGTAAAACTGAAACACATTTTAGAGTGGCTTTTTACTGTGACCACACCTGTGAGGTAGATGGTATTTCTCGCCAAAAGACAAGTGCTCACTAACACAGATTTAGACAGATTTGTGAACACTATTTGAGAGAAATAGGCCTTTTGTGCGCATAGAAAAATTTGTAGATCTTTGAGTTAAGATCATAAAAAATGGGGGCAAAAACAAAAAATGTTGCGTTTATAGTTTTGGTCAGTATATTTGGCCATTGTGATGCATTAGCGATACAAAATATATCTTGTTCCCTAAAATCAATAGTAATTTGTACCTTCTTACAGTAGCAGCTTAATCTAATAACAGTTCAGTACTATCAGACATGATATTTTCGAACTAACATGATTTTTTTAACAAACAAGTTAAGATAAACATGCCCAACTCCAAAATAAACATATAGAGTTCAGTGTCATAAAGTGCCCTCATCATCATGCATCATATCTTCAAGTGTTATCTTAACCCCCTTTTGTGCTAAACCTCGCGTTAACTGTCACTAAGCCTGCCTTCATATGTCTCAGCTTTCCTTTAGTTACTGATGAGAGCTTCATCTCCACCACATTCCCCAAGTGGTCACATAAGTTTAAAAACAGACATTAATTATGCCTCAGGGGAACATACATTTTGTGTCACCGCCATGAAGAGATTCTGTTTGTGGGGAAGGGTCTCTTTAACCAAAGCACTCAACTCTCTGCTGTCTGTCTCCATCCGCTAAGCATAAAGATGCTCTCACCATCTGTTGGCAGTGTGACCATGTCCAAAGTACCATGTTTCTGTGGATCCTAACAGGCCAAGAACTAAAATGTGTGAACTGCCGGCCTGCTAATCTGAAGTGTTGATAAGAGGCTTGAAAACATACCATGTGTGACTTGCACCACAAAAACTACGAGTTCACTGGGGGATTCAGCCAAGATCCAGAGGGACTCAATATGCACCTTTGGGCTATTTAAACACATGAAGCCCTAAATAATTCCTTGCAATACCGTCTTTATTTTACAAGAAGGGATTTAAAATTTTCCTAAAGCTCTTCTATATTTTATCATTGATGACAACTGCTTGTCAGTTTGAAGATCTAAAACATTTTTTTTTAATTTTTCAAACTGAAAGAGCAAACTCTAATGCAGATGACAAGTGCATGTGGGAGAAGACGGGATCTGCAACTAAGTTTACCCATGTGCCTCATTAATCATTAGCATTTGGCTAAGAGGCTGCTTAATACATTTATATGCCGCTATGATTCACATTGTCAATTACTGTAGTCCATCTTCATTTAATGCCGTGGGTTTCTAATGAGTTCTGTTCAGACAAGAAAACAAATGGTTTTGTACAGGTGTAGCCTCACTTAGTCATTATTTTTTTGTCTATCTAAACTGCAGTAAAAGTTTCTACGTTTTGTTTGTTTGTTTTAGGATCATGCTGCCCATTAAGTAGACGCGAAAAGGCAATGCTATATTGGCTTAATTAGTGTGAAGAAGAGTCCAAGAAGACAAAAGGTAACGTCTCTAAAAATAGAGTTGTGAAGGGTAGTGACACATAGGGATGTAACGATATTGACGTTATAGCGCTATCGCGGTGGTAAACGTGTCTCGATATCGTCGTGGTTGGGTTGCAATAATAAAAGGACATGTGTCCGTCAAAAAGCAAGAGGAATAAACAGTCCCGCGGAACTAATCATTGTTAACTACATAGACCATGATCCTTTGCGCTGCGTCGTCATACCAACCGTTCTTAAGCCAATAGGATTGCACGCTGCACGCTGTCCACACAAGCTCACAGCAAGCCAGCATGGCCGACAGCGATACTTGTAAGGATGAAAACAACAACAACCCCAGAGTTGAGATTGTGCCAGCCCCTGCAGCTCTTAAGTCAGATGTCTGGAAACATTTTGGTTTCGCCGTGTCAAAAAAACGCAAAAGGGGAAAAAGGTGGTGGACAGACAATGGACTATATGCAAGCACTGCCACAGTAAACTGCGATACAACACGGGAAACACAAGCAATATGCGAAGTCATCTGACGACTCATCATCCGGAAAAGTTTGCAGATTCTCTCACAAAGAATGTCCTGTCCGGTCCAAAAACCCTGAAGGAGGCATTTTCAACAACTAGTGAAAGGGTATTTTCAACAGCAGGGGATATTGTAAATGCCCAGAGGTCTCTTCTTCTCCCTTGCAATGTCGATCTTTTGATCTTTCTGATGAAAAACGTGAACATAAGCTAACTGATAGGTCAGTGTTTTTTTAAAAGGCTTTTTGACTGACTATTTTATTTAAGTTTAAGTTATGTTCCTAAATACCAGTTTTAAAAGGCTGCTTTTATTTTCCTTGCACATTTAAACCTGACTTAACTTGATATTTGTTTGCACTTAAAGGGAATTCCCTATTG
>NC_045737.1:14191498-14191645 GCF_008692095.1 Etheostoma spectabile
ATTGTTTACAATTGTTCTAGTTGCTTCTTAACTTGAACATTGCACAGAAGAATCAACAGAATATTGATGTTCCTGACTACAACTTGCACTTTAAAAGCACTATGTGATCAGCGTTTTATGTTGTCAGGATCCATAAATACAACAATA
>NC_045737.1:14191655-14192168 GCF_008692095.1 Etheostoma spectabile
TGACTGGCAAAAGCAGAAAAAATGTCTGTATTTTTTTGCTATTATCGTGAGCTTTTCCACAATATCGCAATTAATATCGTACCGTGAGGTCAATATCGAAATTGTATCGTACCGTGAGATTTTGATATCGTTACATCCCTAGTGACACAGAGGGTGATCACGAAAGGTAGCACTAAAATTGACTAATTAGTGTGAAGGTAGTCTCAAGTGGGTTAGGGTTAGGGTTTTATACAGAGAAAGACAGAGAAAGACAGACTTGAAGGGTAGCACTTTAAAGAAAAAGTGTGAATGTGTAGTGTCGAAAGATCTGAAAATCGCGCAAAGTTGGTTGTTAAGTAGACGCGAAAGGCAACGTTATATTGGCTTAATTAGGTTGAAGAAGAGTACAAGGAGACAAAAGGTAACGTCTCTAAAAATAGAGTCGTGAAAGGTAGTGACACTTTTTTTTGAGGATACTTGTGTTTTATCTGTTTAACTGATTTTGTGAAAAGCACTTTGAATTGCCCTGTTGCT
>NC_045737.1:14192178-14217134 GCF_008692095.1 Etheostoma spectabile
ATACAAATAAAGCTGCCTTGCCTTGCCCAACTACAAACAGACTAGAGTTGCACGAATGAACAATGCGTTTATATATTGGAAAGTTTGTGAATACTGTTAATCCAGCAGGATGTCAGTAGAGAATCAAAACTAATCTGATTCCAATTTCTCTAACTTTAAGAACTGCACTTTACTGTAAATTTATTATTTTTTTATTCTAAAAGTTACAGGTGGAAAAAGGACAAGCTCCATGAATCACATGAAGTCTCTGAGAGCTTGAGAAAATATCAGAAAATTGTCAACACAATATTTTTATGACATTATCTCCCAAAATTTGGGTTTAAAACTATTGATTCTTTATTAAACTCTCCACAATCCTCCTGCCTGGAAGCTTCATTTGAAGTCTGTGAAAATGTTCTTAGCTACTTTTTAGGCAAGGTTGCTAATATCAGAGCCCATATCTCATCCCCCGCTTTTGACCCTTCCATAGCAAGGCCTTGCTCAACTGTTCTCAACCAGTTTGAGGCTCTGTCGCTTTTAAATCTCACTGAAATCGTCACTCAACTAAAACCCTTATATTGTCCCACTGCCACTGTGCCCCCTCGCCTCTTTAAGGAACCCTGAGAGACTATTGGTCTGAATGTCCAAAAAATCATAAATAGTAGTTTGGCAGCAGGTGTCGTTCCAACATATGTCAAAGTAGCAGTTGTTGAATCCCTGATTAAAAAAATAAATCCGTATTCCTCGGTTTTATTCAATTATAGACCTATCTCGAAGTTTTCCCTTATCTAAAATTTTTTAGAGAAGACTGTACTTCTACAGCTGCAGTCTTTTTTAGATGTATGTGGAATTTTAGAGATTTTTACAGCACTGAAACTGCACTTTTCAGAGTTTTTAATGAGCTCTTGTTAAACACTGACTCTGGCAATTCTGCCCTACTAGTGCTTTTAGAGCTCACTGCTGCATTTGATACAGTTTACCACAAAGTTCTTATCTCTCGTCTAGAGCACTGTGTTGGTATCAGGGAGTCCTATTTGTCTGGGAGATGCTTTTCAGTAAAGCTTCAGTTCATCTACTGCCCCCCTTCTTTGTGGTGTTCCACAGGGCTTAATTCTAGAACCACTTCTCTTTTCTCCCTATATCTCCTCCCCCTAGGAAACATAATTATAAAGTATGGCATCTCCTACTGCTTCTATGGGGATGACTCCCAAATATATCTGCCCCTCACAAGAGGTGAAAACAACTCTCTCATACTTCTGAGTGTTTAAAAGACAAAGGCCTGGATGGCTTTTAATCTTTTACATCTAAATGAAGATAAAACTGATATTCTTCCTGGGCAACCTGCAACAATATGCAAAATTGATAGTCACAAATCTGGGTGTGAACATAGACAATTGTTTTACACTTGATAAAACAGATAAATAATGTTATTAAATCCAGTTCCAAAATTAAACTTGTTTTATCTTGAGGTGATAAACATATTACAATTACAATTACAATTGTTTGTGTCTATTAGTTAAGAATACTGCAGGTTTTAATCAGTACACATGATATAGGCACAACAACAAGCTGTCTGTATGATAAAAGCACACAAGGAAAATACTGAAGAAAAAGAAAGAAGATGATTTCTATACATTGTGTAATGCAGCTATGAGGCCTGTTTGTTTGTAGTCCAAGACATTCTGTCTGATTAGAAAAACATACATGTTAATTATAATAATCAGTCTAGTTGCAGGCTTGTGTGGGATAAGAAAAGTTGTGCAATTTACTGATTTGCAGGATGCAACTGTTAAACCAGCAGCAGCAGTGATGGAAATTGCTGTGGTAATAATTAAGAAGACCTTAGCATATTTAGATAAATTAAGCAGCTGGATTTACAGCATCACTTTCTGGCTAATTCCCCTTGCATCCTCATGTGTAGTGTCAGAAATGCTCTCTCAGTGTTTACATTTCGTTACCCCGCTCATTCATTCTGATTGTTATTTCTAAATCTATAGGGCCTGAGTGCACAGATTCACCAACAAACCACAAATTGTACAGCTAGAAAATGTGTGGTGACGATCATTATCGAATACTGAACAATGACATCTAATCATGAAAACAGTATGCAAGTGGTATTGATAATTATCTGAGGGAGTTTCAGTGTGTTTTCAGTGTGTGTGCGTGTGTGTGTGTGTTTGGGGGGGTTAGTGCAGAATGCTAATCATCCTCAACTGCAAAAGGCCCCTGTAGGTTTAGGAAGCATTAATTCATGATATAAAAAAATACAGTTTACAGTAGTTGTGTCTGGTTATTCTGTGGTTTATGTGCGGTTTCCACACATGTAAAAATATCACACCAGGGAATATACTAATTGTCTGGTTCATGGTGAAGGCCTCCACTCAGACAGGATGAATATGTCCTTGCAACAGTGTTGCATCATGGGAATGGATGCATTCAAATTGGTTGATGGGGAGGATCCAGGCAAACACCCAAAGAGAGCACTGAGGCTGCAAAACCACAGTGGATTTTTACATCTGTCTGGCCTCATTGCTATGCTTAGAGCCCCGAGCCACATTTCTCTGCTTCCACCTAGGGGTAGAGCACATTGGCAACCCCACCGCACTGACAGATTACCGCCCTAAACAGTGGTGCCTCCGCCAGTGAGAAAGAGGCCTGCCAGCAACAGCTGTCCTTTAGCATTGGAAATGCTAAATTCTCCTTTGACAAAGACCAAACAGGAATAAGTGTCAACAATGGAGTTAGCCCTGGAGTGGTTGCTAACATCTTGTAACTTTCTGTGTTCCGAACCACTTCTGTTGGATACTTTTTATTCAACACAGCAGCTGAGTTGTAAAATGTATTGTGATTTTTAATTTTTTGGCCCCTCTGCTGCCTGTTGTAGATGATAAAGAAAAAAAAGAAGAAAAAAACACAGTGTCAACAGTGCTCTTGAACTTGAGCGGTGCGTTAGCTGGCTGCTATGCAAATGAGGTCGGAGGAGAGGAAAGCAAACAAATCTGTTAATTGATACATCCTGTCAGTGAAGGGCCTCAAGGATTACCTGGAAGAGCTGAAGTGTCATCGTTGGATGGCTGTGACACACTCCAGGAGTTTAAAGTGTATCTAATGGGGATGTTAGCAGTCGTCCTCTAAAGGCTAATGGCAACCATTTTGTTGGCTGTGGAGAGGTGCCTGAGCTGTCGAGGGCCAGGCATTTGGAGTGACCGAGGTGACCCCAGCATACAAGTGTGCGGGTAAGTTCAATAGCCTCTCCAGAAAAAAGCCGTCCGTGGCAAGAAGACACTAATTAAGGTAACATGGACGGCTAAGTCCCACAAGTGTAGCACACAGTTGGAGTGTATACTGAACCTTGTCATGTAGGTCACTTTGGAGCTTTTAGCAATGGTATGCATATTAATGGACCTCTGCCACAGCAGTCACTGCCTCGGCGCTCATGGGGTGTTTTGTGTACCAACTGTGGGGCTCTTTTCTGAAACATATGCATTGCAAATTAAAATTACGGCTGGTTAAAGTTAGCACAGGTCCCTGTGGCATTTAGCCATAACAAAAATAAGAGAACATGATGCCGAAAGAATCATGAGTTACTCATGGATGAAATTATTGCAGTAAAAAAGGTTAGGGAGATGACCTAATGCTTAGTAATATGAAGAAAAAAGAAATCTGCCATATGATTGAAACCCAAATGAATTCAGGGTCTGTGCACTTCTTTTGTGTTTCAAGTAGCGATTTACCTAAATCAGGTGGCTTGTTGACTGCATGTTAAAGATATAGGCCCAGGAGTTGTAAATGATTCCATATGGTTTCACATTCGCAAAGGCTCACTGCACTTCTGTCGTTTGGTTTTAGATCGTGTAGTAACACCAAAGGCTGTGAGAGTCAGTAACAAGTGGACAACTTCCAAAGCTACTGAACACAATAATATTTAAGACAACAGTGTGCTTCCAACTTTAAGGCAACATGTTTCTTTGTCCCGTTCCTGATTCAACACGACAGTGCCCTTGTGCACAAAGCCAGGTCCATGAAGAAATCGTTTTCCCAGTTTGGTGTGGAAGAACTTTACTGGCCTGCCCTGAGTCATAACCTCAATCCCCATCCAACACCCTGACCTGATCACCCAACATCAGTGTTGGACCTCACTAATCCTTGTGTTTGAATGGGTTGAATGGGAGCAAATCCCTGCAGCCAAGTTCCAAACTCTTGGCAAAAGTATTCCCAGAAGCGTGGAGGATGTAATAGCAGCATGGCCCATGCTGAACCATGTGGAACCCCACAAAAATTGTCCATGAATTTTTTATTTAAAATAAAATTCTGGTAGTTTCAGATGTTTTAAAATGTGCATTAAAATGGGTGAATGGAAACGAATGTGCATACATGTTACACATGCAATACACGATAAATCCGCATTAATTGGGACTTTTACTTTACAATACACTAATAAATACAAAGGTTGAGTCAGCAGTCAGGAATGTGCCATTAAGCTGCATATGAAGCTGTTCACCAGGTGTCCTATGACTGCCGATTTGACCCACAGTGTCGTGATATCCTTCAGTTCAGTGGCATGCATGTGGCACGGATCTTCAGCTGAGCCTCACAAATCATCTGCCGCAATGTCAGTCAAGCCTTGTTTACAGATAACCAACATCCTTTTCTTCTCGCTTGGCTGTCTCGGTGCAAAGTCGGTCGGGGATGTGTGATGTACATCATCGGTAATCAGATAAGTTGGGTACCATCCTCCTGCTTTCTCTCCAAAACAACATGTCCACTGAACTGAAAGCCAGAGTGCAACTGTCACATTAGCAGCCAGAGAGTACTCACTCTGCTACATGCCTGGTAAACAAACCCCGAAAGATGTTTTGCATGACAGACAGAGTGACGGCTCTTTCAGGCGAGGCCAGAGCGTCGCCGAAAAGAGCCGCCATCCTCTCCTCTCTGTTGTCTGTTGAAACTCTAACCAATTAAAATGTCAGAGCAGGGCTCATATTTGAATATGCATGACAGAATGTTGCATTTATGCAACAAAAAAAGGGTTGAAACTGCTAATTATGTGGTCAACAGTCTATCACTGAGCTGTTTTACCTTCTATTTTAATTTGCACATGAATTCTCTCCTGGAGTTTTATCTCACATCAAATTGTGTGCGCTTTCAAGTGGGCTGCTTTAATGAGGCATTTCATAATCACTGAAAGGGATTCTGTCAAAGAATAGTGATAAAACCTCCCCGATTCCAACTAACTGTTGTTTGTCACTTTTCATAATGAGCCTCGGTCTTGTTAGCTTTCCTTTTCCTGTTGATCATAATAGAGTCGTCACAGTTTTGTCAACTCCACATAGCTACTTTCTCATGTGGAGGCGACACTAGGCGGTTTAAGTTATCACTTGATGAGTTTTGCTTTGAGCACTCTGGCAAAGTTGGACAATTATTTCTGAATCCCTGGGCTCTCAGAGGAGCGAACATGATGGAAACAGCCAATTACAGAATGTGATTTATTAAATTGTAAAAAAAAAACTGAAGAAAAAAAAGAAGCTGTGTTTGTGATGTTATTGGAAATGTCATTAGTCGAAATAGATGTTTATGACTGCGTGACTGAATGACTCATGCAGTTATAGTCATGAACTTAACTTAATTAATTAATGTAAATATTTAATATATTCTATCAAATTCAGAAAGTACAGTTAATCAAACTGTTTCTGACTAGTCTAGACTGACAATAACAAACTGGCAGTCCAAATTCAGCACAAACACAAAGTATTTACCCAATGTCAATTCCACAACCACAGGGCATCCCACATCCCAGCTGGGACACTGAAAGCCTTCTTCTCTGTTTCTGAGGTAGGGAGAAAAAAATCCAGTCAGACCCTGTGCCGCTTGCCAAAACACTGCTCATCCAAAGTCATTTGCAGCAAAGTCCATTATCATCATCACTTGTGGTGATGAATTCCCTATGATGGTGGCAGGCCCGCAGCAGCCTCCACTCATAATGACATTCTGCTCTTGTTGGCAGTCACTCCCCGTCAGATGGCTCATTCCCAACAGCCAGCGTGTCAGACAGAGCACACACACAATACTGGGCTGGGCCTTGCCGCCAGAAACAGGAATGGCGCTTGAAAGGCAGACTTCATTTTTGGGAAGGCCGCAGTGTTCAGTCCAGTCAGCATGTTACTTTTCACTTAATCATCTGTGACATTCTGATATGAGAACATTTTGTTGCACGTTTCTGTCATGTTTTTATTTTAAGCTTTTTACTGTTCTAAACAAACACTGATGTGCAGGTATTACCAGGGGGAAATCCGCTGGTACACAGGAAGAGATGCAAATTCTATGACACATTTACTCCCAGTTTGTATGAGCAGCAAAATCATCAAAACCATCATGGCTGAACAGAGAAATAAATGGCACTCTAACTTCATAAACAGAGATTGAAAAGATGATGGATGAATGATGGATTAAATGATGTCAATCTCCAATAATCACCTAAGGGTGACATGAAAACAACCCTATGTCAGGACAGAAGGCTGATATTGGATGAGTCTGTAAAACTTCAGAATACCTTCAGTGAATTTTTTTTTTAACGTGCTACACAATGTTTTAAACACACTTTTTTTCTCTGCTCATGGCAACTGTGTTATGGCTAATGTTTGGGATGTGGTTATGGCAAATACAATATGGTTAAGGTACAGTAAAGGCAAAACACTAATTTTAAATTCTGAGAACTATTGCAGTTACGATCTACTCTAAGCAGGCAACATAAACTGTTAATCGGATGAGAAATACAGTCTCCAGCATTCACTGTAAGCAATCAATATCAACAATATAGACAACCAGAAATAAGCACCAGACTTAATATTAAGACTTGTTATGGAGTATGAATGTGGCTGATAAAAAAAGTTACACATGCAGGTGGATGCTTCATGGTATTTGACCATCCGATCGAAACGTAAAGAGAGGCATCGTAGATCTGAAGTTCGTTCAGTTAAGGGAAAGGGAGGGACAATGATGAGCTTCCCTGATTTCACTGCTGGACCAAATTAAGGTTGATGCCCCATGAAAAGGAATGTAAGAGGAGCTGCAAGGCCAATAATATTTAAAGCACCATGCGACTAAGTCATCACTTTGGAAATAAAACAGCTCTCTGGACACATGGTAAGTCTGCTTGCTCCAGTAGTACGATTCAACAACTCTGTACAACAAACGACGCTGCCCTTTAAAATGACCTCTAGAGCTACACTTTTATGGGGTGGTCGGATTGGGTCTTTTACTGTTTGCTTGTTTGCAGCAACATACAAGACTACAGAACAAAAAGTTGAAAAACGTTTCTATTTTTCATAGAGTTCTAGACGAGGTATTTACATTTTAAACATCTAAACACCAGAAAACCACAATATCTGTTTCTCAAATTAGTAACTCATGCCCTAAAATTACAAACAATCCCAAGGGGGGGGGGGGCTTAACTTCTATGTGATAAAGGCCCTGACTACCCTGACAATAGGTTCAAAAGCTCGATTTGTTTACATGTTTTGAAGATTGTTTTGACTAACAAACAACCCTGACATATGAAATTAAGAAACTGGTATGGCTGACAACTTAGCAAACAGTTGTCAATGAACTCATCAAACAGACATGGAGCAACATGCACATTACTTTGGAGTTGAATGCAAGTGCAATATTCACTCCTTGTAACTATGGTTTAGTCTCCATAAACTCTGAAGGGGGGGGGGGGTTGGGGGGGTTAGGTGACACACAGTCATTGAAATACTTCTCAGTAGAGCTTTAAGGGTTTAATGTGAAATATTGTTTTGATAAAGCTGGGTATAATAACAGCACAGGATGTCATGACAAAAACAAAATGTACTTTCTCTCTTTTTTAAGATGATAACAAAAGATTGATTTGTAAGATAAAATAGGAAATCCTGGGAGGTGCAAAGCAAGATGGCTGAAGGTGACTCTAAGCCCGAGCTTATCGGGGGATTCGGTAAACAAGAGGCCTGGCAAGCGCAGCCCTCGGCTGTTGACAACTGGTGATGGTGACCAGGTGGGATATGTTATCCTAACAGTCTGGAACTCTTGTGAATTATTTGCTGATAGATATAAACAGCTGTTATTCTTGGTAATGGAAAGCAATTAGAAACATCTGCATACTTGGCTGTGAGCGATGCCTCCGAATGGCGGCCGTTGCTCCCAGGTGCCACTGGGAAATAATTACATCATCAGGACGGGGGCCGAGGCTGGAGGACTGCTAGTGATCTGTGAAGAGCAAGGAGAGTCCAAAGAGGGACGGACACACACACCCCCACACCCACTCACACCCCCACAACACACACACACACACACACACACACACACACAAAATGTATTTGTCAGACTTGTTAGGACATTCTGTTGATTAAATTTCAACCTCCAACATTTTCTTTGATCCTACAAGTAGTCCTAATCCTTAAACCCAAGAACTATACTATAAAACTAAACTTAACCAAAGTCTTTACCTAAACTTAACCGTCTTTATTTCATTATATTTCATCTATTTTTTAGTGGCACTGGCTAGATATCCTATTAAAGCCTTTTCTCCCAAAATCGTATTCCATTTATACTACACAGTATCAGCCCTATTATGGCCCAACCACCTGAGCATCAATTTCAAAGTTTTTCCTGTGTAATGGGTCACTTTGGAAATCCCTGATGTAATTCGACACAGTGACCATCTCATTAAAATATTGTGCAGTCTGAATATGGTTAATACTCCTGGTGTAATATGCACTTAATATTTGCAGTTAGAAACTTAGTTTACCCCAAACCCAATCCTAGTATAATCTGAGCTGTTGACCTAAATAGTAAACTAACCTTCAATTTAGCTCCACCCTAAACAAAAACTCTGATGCTAATTCATAGCATGTATAACACATTGCTTCATTAAAAAAAAAGAAGAAGAAGAAGCATCTGGAGTTTTTGTGAAGGGAAATATCCTCGTTCAAACATCTTTAGTGAAGAGATTGTTATGGTTGTGTATATTTTTGTTTCCTGTATTTCCCTATTGATTGTTTGTTTCTGTACTGTGGGTTGTTTCCTCTTTGTGTATTATTCAGTGATTATTGTGTAGGTTTCTGTTCCCTGTTATTTGTTTTGTTCACTGTTTTTTATGTCCTAGTTTCCTCCTTTGTCTTGTCTAGTTGTACTTCCTGTCTTGTGTTTTCCAGTAAGTATGTTCTGTTTCCTGTTTGATTTTGGCATTGGCACTAGTTTTACTTCCTGTTTTTTCTCTCCTGTCTGATTGTTCTGCTCTGCCCTGATGTGTTTCACATGTTGTATCACCTGTTCCTTGTTTGCTCTCTTGTATTTAACCTATGTGTTCCCTTTGTCTCATGTTGGATCATCTTTTTGTGTTGGTGTACCGTCAGCGTGTTTTAGTCAGTGTGCCTGTGTTCGGAATCTTCCCTGTGGTTTTACTTTGTTATTCTGAGTTTTTCCCCAGTCTCTAAGCTCCTGTTTTTTAGATCCTGTTGTTTTTTCATCATTCTGGACTTTAGTTTTTGCCGTCTTCCTTTTGACACCTTGTGTTAGCCTACCGCTTTTTGGATCCCTGTTTTGGTTGGAACTCTGCTTTTTGTTAAATTCTCAAGCTCAAACCTCTCCTGCCTGATCTCTGCATTTGAGTCCACACTGTTGACGGGACAGGTGCAAACTGCAAACCAGATCAACATTTCTCAATAGCAACTAAAGGTAAATGTGCTGCATTTATATAGCGCTTTTCCAGTCTTAACAACTGCTCAAAGCGCTTTTACATCTACAGGAAACATTCACCATTCACACACTGTGGCCGGGGCTGCCGTACAAGGTGCCACCTGCTCATCAGATAAACATTCATACACATTCACACTCCGATGTGCAACTTGGGGTTCAGTGTCTTGCCCAAGGACACTTCGACAATGACTGCAGGGGCAGGGATCGAACCACCAACCTTCCGATTGGCAGGCAACCGCTCTACCACTGATCCACAGCCGCCCACATCTGCAGCTACTGCAGCATCTGCAGCTACTGCAGTAAATCCAACTCGTTAGTGTTTCAGTACAGTCAACCATAAAGTAACTTATCTTTATGGTTGAATGTACTGAAACGCTAAAGGCAAACCAAACGCAACACATTCATTCAAGTTACTGTATACATTTCAGCCTTGAAGATGTGAGGATTCAAAATAGCTTTGTTAAACTGTCCTCTCACCAAATGTCTGAAACTCCAACCGCATTTCACAGGCGGACAAGTACAAAAACACACTTATAAACAAACACCCACAGAAGTAGACAGCAGACATTTGTTATGGTGATAATTAATTCTGTTTTCCAAGCAATATTAAAGATGTGTCTTGCTCTGATATTGAGTATGAGAAGTATGAATTCCCTCTAAACATCGTAAAGTGAAACTCTTCAACCCTTATAAAACACAAAAAATAGACAAAAACTGGCAACAGTTTCCTTGGCGTGGCGAATGTGTTGTTTATTTGTAGTATTCTGTCCATTGTAATTAATTTGTTGCAATCAAAGATTAATTTGCACCAGCCATTCTAACATGCTTCTGTAGAGTAAAAAAAAAAAAAACTGTTTTGATCAATTCATCCTTTCATCTTTTTTCTACAAAAATTAACAGTGATGATTTGTTGATTTTACATTTACTGCCAAAAGACAGTATAGAGATTAAAGACAGTATAGAAAGCTCATATAGTCAACCTATAGGATTTAATAATGGGAGTATTGTATCTGCCAATTCATGTTTATGAGTTTGTGTTTAACCTATGACATCTAGTCACTACGAGAGCATAATTCCTCAACAGCTTCCACCGAACATATTGCTTTATGTAGGATCAATACATCTGGGATACTTTTTACATCTCTGAAAAATGTACTTTTCAGTCCAAAAGTGTACCTTTTCAGTGTAGTGTATTTTGCCCATCTTTTGTCTACGCCCCTTTACTGGAAATGTCCTTGTGATATTTGATTTGCAGTCAGTCACACCACAGTGTGTCTTCCTCTAATTGTGTTGTGTATGGAGACGCTGACCTTCTGCCCCAGCCTCTTCCTCGCTCTAAACAATGCTGTGCCTTTAAGAGTCCCAACTGTGCAATGGCTCTGAATTTACCCCCACGAAAGCATGACTGTGACTCTCCACATACATCAAGGTACAGGCCCCTACTGAGCGTGCTCATCAGCTGTAAATACCAGCAGTCGGTGCTGCTGTGATGAAATGAACAGTCTGGGAGATTTGATCATGTTGTGAGGTGGCAGGTTGGGCCCGATTGTTGACGTGTGTGTCCTGTGGGCAGAAGGTCATGGGCCTGACAAAGAGTCCTGACAAGGTGTCCCTGAGCACCACACTGACCCCTAAAACTTAATAATGCTAATGTCATCAACTAAAAAGGCTAAAATTACAACTGCATATAATAAGGGTGCGCAAACCCCCCCCCCCCCCCCCCAAAAAAAAAACAATTTACATTCGTATCGCGATTCAAGCACTGCAGATTCAAAATGAATTCATAGAATTCCAAAAATCACATGGGAAAAATGAAATACATTGTATGTAGTAGTATGTACATTTACATACTGTGAATAGTTTTTTTACTTGAGAATCGTTTTTGAATCAAAAATTGATTTTGAATCAAATCTTTAGGCCTAAATATAGATATCAAATCTGAATCATGCACCCCTAGCATAAAATGACTGGATGACAATTGGAATGTCTGAATAAGCTCAGAGCTTATCTAACAGCCTTTTAAAATCACAAAATGTAAAAGGAAAAAGCTGTCCTAGTTGAAGCAAGGGCGGCAGTTCAGTTTGAGCAGGAGAAAATTCTGCACTTTTTACAATGGCAATATCAGGTGCAGTAAAACAAAATTAAGAAAAGATATCCAGTTTTTGTTTGTATTTCCTGAGTAGCAAAATAAGAAAATAAATTTGAACTTATTTTGGATTGTTTAAATTGGTGACACAGCTGCAACCACAGGAAAAACATGGAAATATTTCAACTCAGTTTAAACATTATTATAAACTATTTATTTAACAAAGTATACTCCCAACTTCTTATCTGCCTTCATACTAACAATTATAGATTGGCAGTCATTTATATGTTTCAGATAGTTTAAGTACATTCATAAAAAAGTATGTCTACCAGATTAAAGTGTTACTTTGGTCTGGTCATTGTTTGGCTCTCCATCTTCATGTAGCTCATTATAACCTGGGTATACTGGGATTGCAGATGTTTAAATTAATGCACTTTGTTTTTAAAGTTAGTGTGAATTGGATGTAACTGGTGGATTGACAGTTTTATTTTATTTTAAATTGTAAAGTACTGTAAAACTGAAGTAAAGCAGACGGACAAGCACCAATTGCTAAATCTCATCCACAAGTTTGGAAATTTTACAAATCCCGTGTATACACAAAGCTGTAAGTAGGTAATGTCCAGTCTGTTGGAGAAATATCCCTTTCTCTAAGCAAGAAGAACACAGCAAAATCAGAGGGTTGGGGGGGGGGGGTGTTTCCTTTTCTACTACATAGTCTCTGCAGCCGACAGGAGCAGCTCCAACACAAAACATTATGTTTGTGCCTTTGTTTCATCTGGGTCTGTAATCCCTCGGGCAACAAACAGAAAATATCCGTCAGAACGGATGAACCTCCGGGCCGTGAGTCGCGGCTGTTGTGGCTGGATATGTTGATGCCGACTGGCGTACCTGTCACAGAAAGCTGCAAGCGTAGTTCAAAAACGAGGTGGCTGGTGTCACACGAGTCTGCTCAGAGAGTGGTTGACGAATATGAGCACAGCAGCGCAGCACACAGCGAGTCTGTATCTGTCAGCACATCCTTACCATGACTTTTTTCCCCTACTTTGTAGTGTGTTTTGGGGTTTGATTTACAGGAGGACTAAATGTGTCCTACTCTGTTTGAGTGCTAATCTACAAGATCCTGTTTGCTTTGTAATTTGCCTCCATAACTTTTTTACAAATAGCTTTTTTGGTGTTACCAATGAAACAACGCGAGTGGCCTTGCAATAGGCAAGGCAAGGCAGCTTTATTTGTATAGCACATTTCAGCAACAGGGAAATTCAAAGTGCTCTACACAAAAACAGTTAAAAAATAAAAACAGATAAAACAAGAATTAATAAAAGTTACAGTGAAGTATAAGAAATTAAACATTAAAGAAATGAACAACCATTTAAAGAAAGGCAACATCAAAAAGATTTGGTTTAAAAGAAAAGAGTAGCAGCGGATCTGCAGTTTTCTAAAAGTTTGTTCCAGATATGAGGAGCATAAAAACTTAACGCTGCTCCCCCCTGTTTAGTTCTGACTCTGGGGACAGAAAGTAGACCTGTCCCAGATGACCTGAGAGGTCTGGGTGGTTCATAGTGTAGTAGCAGATCAGAAATGTATTTTGGCCCTAAACCATTTATCGATTTATAAACTAGCAAAAGTACTTTGAAATCAGCTGCAGCTGTCTGATTTTTTAGGGAGACCTGTAAAGACACCGTTGCAGTATTCAAGTCTACTGAAGATGAAAGCATGGACAAGTTTTTCCAAATCCTGTTGACACATAAGTCCTTTGATCCTTGATATATTTTTAAGGTGATCATAGGCTGACTTTGTAATTGTCGCTGTGTGACATCTCTGTGCTCAAGTAGCAGTGCTATAGCCTACTTCCACCCAATATAGTCACATAATGTCATTATCTGCCTAGGAACTCGTCTAGTCTTAATCTGCATTGCTATTTGTACTCGTGAATACGCAGGACAAAGAAGTGATTAGGTTTTGTTTTTGTTGTTGTTGGGTCACTTTTACTCACAATATGCTAACTGGCAACATAGAATTCCATTTACTACGCTAAGCTAAGCTAAGCTAGCGGCGGCGGCCCCGGACTAAGACCATGCAATGCATTGAGACAAATGTGTTTGCCCACCTATATAAATAAAGAGGAGATGGTGAATAACCCTATTTCAAACGATGGCATTTTTTTTTAACTGTCTTTTAAACATTAACCACTATCTTTTCTCAGGTTATAGACAAATCTTTCCGTTGATTCAATTATAACCATCCCTAACCATAGTTTATTTGCCAAAACCACCTTTTCTAACCTTAACCATGCTGTTGTTGCCACGCATGAATAATGAAGACAGAAAGACATAGTACATAGTCATAGTAAATATTTCTGGGGGTTGCTGTAATGTCAATTGTCAATGTCCGTTCTTGTCTGGTGACAGGGTTGCACTGTTTAAGCACAAAAGGGATTTATTTCCCATCAGTGACATTTCAGGTCAACAGATGCAATGGTTAACATACAGTGAATTGCATTGCTGGAAGCAGTGATGGGACAAATCCAGGTTAAACTGATAAAAATGGTACAGCACAATCCATATCCTGGTGTTTGTACCAGTGTGCCTTTTGGTATAGGTTAAGCTGCCTACTTCTACTGTAATACCATAGTACATGGTGAATAACGTGATTCTGACATAACTCAGACGTG
The DNA here is from genome assembly GCF_008692095.1 of Etheostoma spectabile. Taxonomy (NCBI): domain Eukaryota; kingdom Metazoa; phylum Chordata; class Actinopteri; order Perciformes; family Percidae; genus Etheostoma; species Etheostoma spectabile. Next base: position 14,206,650 of record NC_045737.1, read on the forward strand.
TACAGTCTGTTAATCTACTCATGGAGACTGTGATGTCCTCATACTACAAGTCAAGTACATGATCAGATATGCTTTTGTAAATGCTTTTCATTTAAACTGACCTGGTCGTCTGAGTTGATGAAAAACAACAATAATAATAATTGGTGTATGGAGGTACAATACAGCATAGTACAGTGGATGAAACCAAAGTACTGTCCTCCTCCCAGATGGTCTGTTCAGCCTTTTAATAATGAAATCTGCTTTTGTGTTATTTAAAAAATTACAATAACCTTTCCTCTAATCCCCCGACTTACGACCCCGTACACCTGGATTTCTGTGCTGCACGTACGTCCGAAATCCCCCTGGCTCTTGATAACATATTAGGATTATATCTCGGATATGGTTCTTTGATAAATAGTTTAGATAAGCATATCTGTTTAATTTTATCTACCCGCCCTCCCTCCATGCAGGATTACAGTGAAAGGGTTGCTTTTGTTGAGCGCGTGCACTGCAGTCTGCAGACAGAACATGCAAACATCTGTACAACAATTCATCAGAAAGAATTATGTATGGCAGACTGGAGGGCTCTAAGCTGTGTGTATTTCAACATCCCAGTGTCCTCAATGACTGAGGCAGATCATAAATAATGGAAGCAAAATTAATTGGTTTATGCTATGAGCATGTGTTCTATATATTGATGGCATACCGTTGGTGTGCTGTTGCTCTATGCTGGACTGGACATGTATACTGCAGCTTCCAATTTGATGAATGATCTAGATCTGGTGGCTGGAATTATAAGGTTTAGGTTCAGCTCATATTAATGAAGACAACACAAACAAACAAAATAGAGGGAAATATTTCAATACAGCTAGGAAAAAAAGTTAAACAACAAAAAAGTAAGTTGTCAAACACAAATGGGTGAATTTGTTAACAGAAGTTTTTTTCCACGTTAGGCTATGCTCCTTAGTTCAGTGAGGTCTGGCTCACCGACTGTGACACATGTATTTAAGATTCTTTGCAAGAAATTCATCTGAAGCTATTGAACACACTGAAGTGGATCCTATTTTAACAACTAAAACAAATGCATGGCCAGCCCAAGTCTTTTTGGGTCCTAAGTAGATTTAGTCCTCTCGCAGTCCTTTGAACACAATTTCAGGCATTCCAGAGGAAACTGTAAATCCTTGCTGCACAGTAGCCATTACCTTTATCCTAATATATAATGTTATAGCTATTAAAGGATGCAACCCTACCACCAGACCTTTTAAGAACTTTTAATACTGGGAAATTCTTAAAAACTCAACAAATACATTAGTGGTTTCTAAAAGATGCCACAAGAAACAAGCACAATCTTAAAATAATTATTTACCATAATGTTTTTTCACAAATGTCATGTCATGTTTTTCAAATAACTGGTGGCACTGGTTCAATCTGTATCCATATATCTGACTGTTTATTGTAAGGTATTGGTTAATCTTCACACCTCTACTGGAAACGCATCATTTTCTGTGAGCCAGAGAGGTTTCCCCAGGAAAGATGTACATGATTTACATTATTTTAATTTTTCATATTTTTAACAGGCAATGATTAAGTTATTTGGGGGCTTTTAGCATTAGTGATAGACAACAGCAAAATGTCATTTAAATGGAACTAAGGCCTGCGTATTGACTTTAATACTACTACCTTTAATTACCAGTGTTTAATTTTGAAGAAAAAAAAGTGTTACACTTTTAAATTATGCATGCCGCATTTGACCATGAGGTCTAAATTTTCTAGGCCAAACACCCTGCTCTCTGTGGGTCGTGACCCCCCCCACCCTCTGCTTTGTTTTTTTACCTTGCGTGCTGGGGTAAATACCCCAGCACCTGCATGTTGTACTGATTTCACCCAGCCCCGGCAGATGGTCCTCACCCTTCACTAAACACACACTCCGGCACCTGGGACGCTGGGGGAATCCTTCCGTGCTCTTGCCACTCTGTCAGAGAGCACATGCACATATTATAAACACAGATGCAATGGCATGTGTGCAGGCATGCGCGTCTGCAAGCATGCACATAAATGCAACGACAAGTGGGCGCGGAGACGCAAACAGGCAAGCGCTTCTCGTTTCCCCACATAACACAAATTCATTGACGTGTGGAAAAAAGGTTTGAATAAAACAAAGAGCTTTAAGAGAAATGTACTGAGCAGCTTTACATTTTACAAACTCATTCGTACAGTACACAGAAACCACATCTTCAATAATTGGGGGTTAAAGTGGATTTGAATTTACAAATAAAAATCAAAAATGTGGACAAAATATATTATTTCAGTACACTTATAAAAAATGCCAAAAATGACACATTAACAGATACATTTATGATATTTAATTCAATCAACTAAATTGATTATTCAATTTTACCATGCATAACACATGCACACAACATTATAGACATCTCTTCATCCAATTTAAAGACTGTGTTTTAACTTTGTGTCCATGTACTTTTGAACTGGTCAAACAGGTCATAGAAATCCCAGCCTGTGTGCCCCATTATTTGATTTTGCTGCCTTTCACTAAAATGTATCTTGGTCTAAGTTCACCCACTATGAACCATAACTCAGTTTAACCCACTGTATGTATGTATATTTCAATACAATACATAGCCGAAAACATGCAGACACCAAACATTGCACCCATGTGTCATTGTCAAATGTGTCCATAGCCTCCACTCTTCTGGCTGCAGGATTTGCTCCCAATCAGCCACAACAGCATTAGTAAGGTCGCCCACTGGTTTGTTTATAAACCTGGCTTTGTTCATGGCACCACTGTCCTGTTGAAACAGGAAAGGGCAAAATAGAAACTACTGCCACAAAGTTTGAAGCACACTTTTATCTTAAATATCATTGTACATTGCAGCATTACAATTGCTCTTCGCTGGAACTGAGGGGCCCAAAGCAAGATAATGGCCCTAGACCAAAAGGATCAAAAGGTGTGTGGAAAGAGGAGCCCAGGTCATACTTCTGACCATATAATTTTGTTCTTACTGTGCCTTAATTATATCCTGTGGTTGTGTTTTTTTTTTTAAATGTTCTCTTAATTCTAGCTTCTGGCCAAATACTGACATAAATAATGATCAGAAATCCTTCCCTCAGTTTTACAAGTTAGTGTTTTTTTTTAATTTCTTCATTTTAGTTTTATTCTGTCTGACTTTATTTTTTTGTCTTATCACGTTATGTTAATATATTAAATGACTTCACTGTTGTTTTGGAACAGTGCTTTATAAATCAAATAAATTTTTATAGATTTTATTATTATACATTTTTACTGTAAAATCAAATATTACACATACAACACTTTGGGTTCTGACAACAGAGAAGTTAAAATCACACACATACAGCTCGAGAGATGCAGGCTGTGTAAGATATGCTGCTGTTGTCCCCTCACAATGAATCACAGAATAAACAAGCAGTTGTACTCAGATTCGTTGTGATGAGGAGGAGCTGTTTCTTCCTTGAGCTTAATGTGAAAACCCCACAATCACATAACTGCGTGCCTGGACGGACGCGACCGCAGGCATAGTGTATAGACAAATACACGCCTTATGGCGACTGTTGTTACACTTCTCTCTGATTTAATTAAAGAAGCCTTCTGTACTAGCAGTGCAGCACAAAGGAATGTTAATGAAGGAATGAATGGCTGCTGTTTACCACATTAAGCGCCGCACCAGCCGCACGCCATCCAAGAAGTATCCCTGAGTGGAATTACAGACCGGGATGATCTACTTCATATGGACACAGACTTCACTTTTCATATCTGCACTGTCAGAGTGAGCAGCAGCAAATGCCTTTTGTTTTTAGCGTTAATTAAAATCCCCAGCATGCTAATGCAATGCATCATTTATGAATTTATGATCCAATCACAGCATTACATCCCTGCTTTACAGTGCCCATATTATGCTCCTTTACAGGTTCCGAATTGTATTTTGAAGTTGTACCAGAATAAGTTTACATGGTTTCATTTTCATGTTTAGGTCTCTGTTTTAGCTACAGAGTGAGACATCTCACATCTATACCACCTTTATTGGGAGTCACACATGTGCAGTATCTAGGTAAGATAACATCAGCTAGATAAATCTTTCTCCAACTTTGGTCAGTGCAAGGCAGCTTAGTTAGCTGGGAGACTTCTTCTAAACGAGGGCTCACTTGTGGAATGCCTGCAGAACAGGGACATGGAAGTAGTTATTTTGTAGATTATGGTGCACTAGTGTGTTCATTTGCTGTGCCATTGAGAATGAGCTAGCATGCTAACACTAGCATGCTACGGTTTGACGGTTTTGAACAGCTCACCCGGAAAGTAAAGGCAGAGGACATTCATAAACCTGTATCTTACTCAAAACAGCATGGATGTTTTTTTTCAAGTTTGTATGAGTGTGGAAGCACCAGAGACAGAAAATTGTGTTAACTGTCATTTCAGGCAAAGTGTGCAACCCTCCAGTTCCAGTCACCATCCCCCGCGGCACCCTGGGTCTTCCTCCAGTAGAACACTCCGTCCTTCTGTTCAGCATAGGGGTCCTTCGCCACCACCACCAGTGTCTAGCCTCCATTGGGGGGATATGTCTTGTTTTGCTACCCCTCTAAAAATGATTTTATAATGATGGAGTCTAATCTTTTCATATGCATATGTACAATAAATCTTTGCAAATCTGCAACAAAGTCTCTCTTGATCTGGTAATTGCATTTACCCTTGGCCTGTCTGGGCTATTTACACACAAAGTGATGCAGAACTTCACTTCAGCACAGGTACCATTTTTGTTTAACCTTTCGGGATATTAATGAAACTTCCCACAATGTTTATTCAAGAACTTAAATGAATCAGAAGCAATAAATCACACCCACGTGTCCAAAGCCCCCAGACACAGTCAAGGGAACTGGGTAATAAATCACTGGAAGAAAAGGTAATGTGGCCTTATACTTCAAAGTTTAATCGCCACGCAAAGAATCACTCTGTCCTCGCAGACGGCAGAGTCAAAGATACTTTGAGGTCCAGACCTTCACTCCTGTCCCACATCAATCACACCTGGGCGTTTTTAATTTTCTGATTGTAGATCTCTCTGCTGCTCAAGATATCGCGGGACAAGTTATTTTTTTTACATTTACTTACACTTACCAAAGCAGCTGTTACACATGTAGTTTTTGTAGCACTACAATGTTAAAAAAGGGTACTGTTAAAGTGTTTCATGCCCTGCACGGGATAGGTGATATGTATGACCCACTTTAATTTGTAAATGGAACTTTTAATAACGTTCAGTGTAGAAGAATCTCGCATCTAATGCTCTTTTATTTTTCACTTCTGGATCTTCTATCTCCAACCATTCTACACTTTAAAATCAACAACCTTGTCTCAACCTCACGGTGCCTTTGCACCATTTCACATGTATTTGTTTATATGACAGAGGCAGCGCATAGCTCCTTTGCAGTACAAGAGTTAGCTATAAGCTAATTTTCATCTGTGGACCCTGCAGGATACAGAAAACCTATGTACTTCCTCCACTATACCAAACTGTATCTAGCTGCCTCTGTACTGATTTCATTACAAATTAACAATGACCCCTTTGAAACTGATGCAACCCCAAAACAGACTTAACACCGATGGCTCATTCATGTTTAATCAATAAGGCAATGAATTCATTAGCTAAATCCTGATTAAAATGAAATTTTTGCATTTAGCTCATCCTAATTAAAATTATTCAAAGCTGCTATCTTAATGTTTTTTAAAGTGCTTGTTGCTAATGATAACTATCTGTGTATCCATGTGTTTGCTAAAAAAAAAAAAAATTATACCAGATACTGATCTATCATACAATCCCATCCTTAGAATCAGCTCAAGACATCTGTAGTATTAACATTAAAATCCTTCCTCATGCAGCTTTGAACACTACTCTGACTACAGCATATGGCCCAAGTATTATGCATCTGTGACAATATACCAGCATTTTCATAATCTGACAGTAACCTTATTTCTATTCAGGGTAAAAAAGATAATAGATAATATGCGTATGCTATACAAATTGTCAACTTGCTTTCAGTGTGTCACAGCCATTTCTTTAGTTGTTGCTCATACTGGATACTGTTTTCCTCTGTGTTCACGATTGGATATTATGTGGTTAATATTTCTTTGTCTCAATAGCACAAATGATGGTTTATGCACTTCTCCTTTTAAATTCAATATAACATAATGGTCACTGACTTTTGACCTTCTGGGAGTTCATTTTTTAAATATTTTCTGTGCAATATCAATCAAATATGGTATTTAGATTGGATTATCTGTTTCACCATGCATCCAATCATTATGATCCTTCTTTGTATGGAAGGTACAGACACTGCAGTGAAGGAAGTTGCTTTGTATGCCGTGAGAGAATGTACAGATTTCTGGAAGTGTCTAGAAAAGTACATTTAAATGCATCACATATTCATTCAAAACTAAGACATGATCTGATTTGGGGTATGACTCTTAACTGGTTTTACAATTTGATGCGATAGGATTATCCTGTCAACAGTTCAAACCGATTCAATATCACGATGCGTCCCCTCCTCAATATTATGTATTGCTACACATGGTTTTAACCAACAAATTTAGATATGAACTCCCCTTTATATTATCTGCTCTTACAAACGACACTTCCTGAATGTAGCGGACAAAAAAAACAAAAGTCAAAAACAAAAAAAGCAGTGACTGGAAAATCAACAAGCAACATCAGTCACTGCATCGATGCAGAATTGTCCAGGTCCGCATCTCAATGCATTTATGCAATGATTAATTTCAACACCCCTTATGATGATGTTGCATTAAAAGATCTTTAACCCCAGAACAACATTTATAATCACACACTCCTGTTCTGTCTAAGGCTCTGGCTGCTACATCGGTTTTTATATTTTAAACCACCTATTAAAACAAGTTTTTATAGACTTGTCTTTTATGTAATAACATTTGTTAAAAAGATTTATTTTGACTTCCCTTTTTGTGACTCGGCTCTGTTTATAGATTTCCCATTGTTAATGTTATGTTTTTGAATCATTATTATGGCCCCCCTTCTTCATATTATCATTACTATTACAAATTGTTTCATGTGAACTGGTTACAGATGGGAGCCGGGACATTGAGTGAAAACAAACGATAGCACGACAAGCATTAGATTAGTGGATAATATCTCAAAGCACACGTTAATTTCACACTACAGTTTTCTGTTGCCTTTCACATGACTCAGTGAGTCAGGAGTTGGAAACCACTCAGTGAAAGTTTCTCACATCTCTGTATGCTTGTACAGTCCATGCCTTTTGAATGTTTCTCTGCACCCTAAAGATTAACCAAAGACATCTGTGCCAAAAGTGATGATGATGGTGATGCAGTTTGGGGGGGGATAGATTAAAACCCTAAGCTATTGACCCATAACTAAAGTGATGTTTGAGCTCATAATCTTTTCATCTTGAAGTAAGTGAAACCCGCTTTGTTGGATTTTGACCGTCAGACAATAGGGAGGATCATTTTAACATGGCTCCATGCTGAGCAGTTGGGAGGGGGGGAAGAGACCAATATTCACCAAATTGTAGCTATGAGCCTTGGCGTGTTTTACTGCACTTCCACTACAATAAACTAATTTCAAATCTAAAAAAACGTTGGGAAGCATCTTCAACATGCTCTTGAGGTTTTCCAATTCATTGTGTCTGGCAACGCGATTGTTCCGATACAGTGATGCGAGAGAAAGCAGGATGCACTTGGGATCCAGGCAATTTTATTACACCGAGTCAAGCTGTTTCAGTTCAGGATCCAGGCCTTTGTGGAAACATGGCACAAACAACATTATGTGTTATAGCAACTTCGCGCCGGGCCTTGTGATATGTCCATCTGCCGTGACTAGTGTTGCAGACCGCGCTGATGTCCCTGCCTCCCTGCCTGTTCCCTCGCCTCCTCTTACTGAAGCCCCCCAGGTTGCACGACCGCTCAGCCATAGTCGCCCTCAGGGCAAACTACTTTTTTTATTCAAAAAAGGAGGATTTTTTCTGTGCTGTTATGCTTTTGTGTGGACGTAGAAGTTTTTACTGGCAAGGTGTGCTTAATGGCTACAATTGGGCAGGATGGTTAAATCAGTATTTAAAACTTTTTCTACAGTACACACTGTGTCCAATCTGCATAGAGTTCACAATAACGTATGTGTGTATGATAGGGCATGTAGGTCCAGATGGGGCTATTGCAGTAATCCAACCTTGGTGGATACTTTTTAATACTGAAGGACTTTTATTCTAGGACTTGAATCAGAAGTTGGACAAAAACTTTTAAAGAAAAGACATTTTTTATTAATAGTTCTGTAATTGTTTAAATTGTCTACATTTTTTTTTAAACTTTGATGTTTTTGGCCTAAAAATTAAGATACAGATATTTTACGAAACCGGTGCTTCATACCACGGCATGATTCCAACTTCCAAGAAAAAAGATCCATGGCGCTTCTTGCAAAATGCACACAAGAACAATTCTACATCAGATGTCAAATAATTATCCAAAATCCAACCAGCAGAATGCACCAACTGCCCAAAACCAAGCAAATGACAAGCTGTTGTCAAAAAACACTGCAGATTTTCAGCTCATCACCTTCCTGCTACACTTTGATCTGATTTCACTTTGTTCCCCAAGATTACAACACCAAAGACTATGCAGAGCATATTGCCGAACTTTAAAAGAGGTGGTAACCAGATACCTCATCCTTAAATCCAAAAAAACAAAACAAGCCGATGCTTAATTCATATCATGCATTTATTATAAAGTATTTTTTTGAGATGGCAGGGTAGGCGGGTCAATGTGAATGAGGTTTTTAGGGACAGACTGCAGCGTCTTACAGGCTAAGCTCATACGGAGACATATTGAGACACACTTTCATTTTGTGGCTTATACTTTCTTGGAGAGGGATGGACAGACATTTGTGGGCAGATGATATTTTGAAAAATAAATAAACAAACACATGTCATTGAGTGTAATGGGGGTCAGGGGTGGGGAGCAGTGAGTGGGGGTTCCCAAAGAGCCTTAAGCTATCTGCAGAAAGCTGATTATGCTAAAGTAGAGGATTCTATTCAACTAGACAAGTTTATGTCTGTATTAATCAAGGAGAAGAAGAATAAAATTAAAATCTCAGATGCAGCCTCTGTTCTATGATCACTTGGTACATAATCAGATATGGTGCATCAGAGGGAGAGAGTTATCTACAGTATGGTGGCACACAGTGATGAGAGCAATAGGGGATGTTCTGGCTGAGTGAATACAATAGTGTTATGATATTACTGTTGGGGCTGTTTTATGGATTTAGTGGTGTGCTTGATCCATGCAGCCGTGCATTAAAAATTCAGGCCATCCTCTTTTTAATTTGGCAAAGCTGAACCAAATTAGCATAACAAGAAATCTTAAATGTTATCAGATCTTTTTTGTACTCTCTGAAAACTGAAATGAGAGCCGTAATCTGCAAATAATTCCTTTCGGGGATGGAGACAAAGAGTTGCAATAAAGCTATAAATTGCGCAGAAAAGAGACTAAAGTGGCACGTCTTTATCATTTCACCACTACTGTAATTAGTCTCTGCAATTCATAACATTGCAGAGACTAAATCATGACAGAAATCATGACAGAAATCAATTGTTTTTTAGAAAATTGCTGTTTATCAATCTAACAATTAAGTTTTAACTGTTAGCTCCAGTGCACTTTTTTACACTTTACATACTCATAATGAGAAAGCTGACAATTTGCATGTTATAGGTTTAGTTTTGAAAAGTTTAGTAACTGCACGTCAGGTCAAGCAGCCGTATATTCAAAAACAGTGAGTAACTTCTGTAGATATTATAGCTGTAGTATATTTTTGAATTTTGTAAATTATCTTGAAGTATCTCATTTATTTGAATCAGCCAATGCAAAACTGGGGAAAAGCACAGGCTGATTCTTGTGATCCTTGATTACAATATGGTGTGAAATGCGTCACTGCCGGTGAAACAGACCATAATTATGTAAGCACATGAATGGACTTTATTGGCATTGTCATCCAGGACAGGTGCAAACCCATAAGCCATGACAAGCTAATCTACATTTCACAGTATGAAATGTGTCGGCTTGTTTGTACTACAAAAACTGTGAAAACATTCTACCTATAATATTATATACCACATACATTTTACACTAAACATAACTGCTATGCTCAACATAGTGCATATAAAAGTGTTACGATGAAGCCCTTTTCTCTCAGCTTATAGCTCAAGTGTTCTTGGAGCACCACAGCTTTAACACCAAAGAAGCATTAACCATCTGAAAGGATTACTGTCAGAAAACTATTTAAAAGATAATCATCAGTTTCTGAATATTATTTTAATACATCATAAAAAAGTAATTCTAAATAGTTTCTGTTACTATGACGGAAAAACGGGTCCCAACACCACCAGTCAAAGTGACTGAATGAGGTACTTATAACAGCAGCAGGTTAGAGGTTACCCCCCCCCCCC
>NC_045737.1:14217144-14218671 GCF_008692095.1 Etheostoma spectabile
CCATCCACTGTCAGGTAATAACCACTGTCTTCCTCTCCCCAACTTTGACTCTAATGTATCTCCAATGTCATCGATGGATAAAGCTCATTTTTGCTTTATGTTGGAGTAAGAGAGGCACATTTCATTTGCTGCTGTAATGACATAAACATCAATCTGTCTGAACTGCTGCTTAAATGACTGTGTAACCTTTACAGCACTGTTAAAGAAAGATGTATAATTTCTGCATAAAAAAAAGAGAAGCTGGGGTAATAAAAAGAGTCTTGCTGATGCACTTTCACTTTACTGGACTTGCAATTCAGTCTTTTTATTCCCAACCAGTCAAAAAGTCGCGCCCCAAGAGTGACTTTGTAAAAGACTCACTGATATTTCCTGCTTTTAAACATGCACATTAAGAATTGACTGAATTTTAACAGATTTAAAAATTACTGGGAACAACAACAGATTGAGAGCCATTAAAAGTAGAGTAAAGCCTTTATTACCCACTGACTTTCCCCACATAATGGAAATATTTTACAATGCCTCCAATTTATGAACCTCTATCTACTATAAATTATATTATGCAAGAAACACTATCACGACTAGTGGCATTAACTGCCTTATAGTTAATAGGTTTCCAGAGGGAAGGATTGACGTGCTATATGTTGCCTGGAACAAAATTCAATCTGCCGCCATGTTTAATGCCACATTTTTTATTATCTTGCAAGCATATGCTGGAATGGCTACAGATGATGAAGCTAGCTGCTGGGCAAAGTGATCATCAGTGCTGTTTTTTTCTTTTCTTTTTTAAAGCCCTCTTATTAACAGGATCCGGAAAATTGTTTGTGACCTTTGTCAAGGTTTTGCTGGAAACACAGAGGCTAACAGCAGACGCTGTACTAGCCCGCGGCATGTGTGAATATGCAAAGCTCCCCTAGTTTTTGTCCCCTCTTTCCTCTTTTTTTTTTAACGTGCAAGGTTTCAAAATGAAAATGTGAAATTGTTTGGAAACCTTTTGCCTTGCAGGGCCTTCATGGAGAGAAGCCGCATAGAGCTGAGAACTGCAAAAATGTTTGATGCCGCTTCCTTAGTTGAGCATATGCCACATTCTGTTTCAAGGAGGCTGTGTTTGTGTGGTGGCCTTTTTCACAGAGCTGCAACTCTGGCCATGGGGAGGAAGGGCTGGTCAGGGACAGCAGCTGTCCAGCCCTCTGTGAGCATTATGACATGCATGACCTGACCAAAGACTCAAGGTAAGCAAAAACATACCAACAATGCTGCTCTTATCAGAATTTACCTCATGCTACTGTAATGTCATTAAAATCTCCATGTCATTCAGGTTCTTACTGTAGAAATGACACTCCAGGAGGAACATGTGATTCAAAGGGGTCAAAGGGAAATGTATAACCAGTTAAACATACAGTTCCCAGGAGTGAAGAGGCTTAAAGGAGAGATCAAGAGAAAAGGCGGCAGCTCATGAAGGAAGGAGCAAGGAGGCGGAAGGAGGAGGGTGAAGGAAGGAGGGACGGGGGGGGGGGCAGGTGGTAGGCA
>NC_045737.1:14218681-14225765 GCF_008692095.1 Etheostoma spectabile
TATGCTAGTGCATCTGCCTGTGGCGATGGTATTGACGGACATATTTCCCACAGCTCCGTGTCACGGCGGGATCATCGCACATGATTACAGGGGGGATCAGCATGATCGGCTGTCGCTGATTTCACTGACATCTGTCGGTGAGGTGATACAAGCTGTGACAAGGATTGCCCCAGACATGAAATCTTGAGCGGCTGTTGAGCCACTGTGGCCGAGCTACAACGATAAAGCACCTACATGCAATGTTTACCTTCGGAATAAAATGAGAAAAACAATTCTTTGTCTACCTGCACAAGTCTCAGTCTTGTCTCTCTCAGTCGACTTTGCCGCATACTAGAGAAAATAACATTGACATGCATATTCAAAATGTTTTGTTTCATTGATTTGTGCAAGACAAACTGGCTGGAAATTCTGAATTCCAAAGATTTAACAATGTATAACTTCTTGACTTTAGCAAAGTTAAGTAGTCAGTGACAGTAATTCAAATTTATCTTTTTGATCAAATGAACTTGAAATATGTCAAAAGAAACAAAAATGAGTTTGAACATGGAATTAGTTGCCAAAAATAAAAAAAGATTACTTCACGAATGTCAGCATTTATCTTCCAAACCCCAAAAGTACAATTGTACTAAAAATTATGGTTGATTGTGAAAAATTATTATTGAAGTAGAAATAAACAAAACTGTAATCAAGTTCCTCTTATTATCTTTTTCCAGAGCTTTCAACCACTTCTTATGATCATTGGCAGATGGAGTTTGCTCAATTTTAATGAAGGTGGCTCACAGTTGTCATCATATGGTATTTACAGTACATGTATATCTGATAACAACTAAGCCATCTCATGACAACTGAGCAATCCACTAATGAAGACCATAGGATCAGTTGAAAGCTCCAGAAAAAAAACTAGTAACTTTAGTGACCTCATCTTTTTGACAAAAAGATAATGGTTGATCCAAAAAAAAGAAATCGTGTGTCATTGTTCTGCCACAGAAAACACACAAGAGTTTTAGGACTCCTGTGTCAAATACAATGAAAGCTTTCTTTCAGTTGGGAGAATTATCTGTAAATAATGATTGTCAGGTTTATTTTTCTTGTTAGAAAAAGTAAGAAGGTGTCCATGAACAGACACACATCACAGTCTGTAAAAAAAATAAAGAACTTGACCAGTGAGAGTGAAAGATGGCAGCAAAAGCAATTGACACATAATCCACTGATTGAGCGTCCTTTGCTAAAACCAATACAGTATCTGTCCAGCTTCAAAGATGGATTATTTCTCCCAGGGTAAGTAATTGCATGGTTCATAACAATGACATTCGGATTAAGGAATTCATTATGGGGTTGAAGCAGAGCACAGCTTGTATATAATTACATTTAAGTCCAAACCAAGAGATAAAAATCATTTCTTCAATATGGAGCGCTGGGACTGCTTTGATGTGATCCTCAACACAGCTAAATACTTTCTTTATTTCATCTTGGAGATTGGAGGGGAATTCTTAAACATATGGCTCAAATTGTTGGTAGTGGCTCGGTAGCGAGTCATCTGAGGCGGAAGCCTGAACCTTTTCTCATTTTTTGACGCAAGCTCCATCTTTGATTAAATGTCAGACTTCCACTGTCACATATGCTGGAAGAGAATCCTTTTTTCCCCTAGAGGATCCTTATTGGGCTTTTCCCAGAAAAAGAGTTCTAACCTGACCATGATGAAGACATTAAACATAATGCTGCCATTCTTGTAATAAAATCATCTTGGGAGGTTGCATTCCACAAATCAATTGACAGAAAAGCTTTTATTTCTGATTTAGTTAGAAAAAATGTGCTGCAGTGCATGCCTTTCTACCTCACTGTAATTGCAACATTTACATTTTTGTGTACAGAAGGGTTTTGTTGTAACTTTAATGTCCCATAATTGTCTTAAGAAGCTTTTCCATCCTGAGAAGAAAACTTATAGAAGAAAATATTTGAAGGTACTGAATCTCAACCTATCTCCAGCTTCAATCTATAAATCTGGCATTCAAACATCAATTAATTGCCTTATGTGCAGTTCAGGGATAAATTAAATTTAAAAAGTAATGCAGCATTTGTAAATTGTTATTATATAATATATATAATATCTGCAGCACTGACCACATTCTGTTGCGTCTAAAAAGTGTGTGATTACAATTTACCAATTAATCTCTCCATTTAACGGCTCGTTTCAACAAATAATGAACGAAGATTTAATCAGCATACATGGTTTAACAACAAACAAAGAGCTAAACTGCAAGTACAAATGTCACCACAGACAATAATAGTTGTTGAGAAGAGAAATACATTTATACGATTCAAGAAATTTGGGAATAAACACATTTATTAAACATGTCTAAAGTCATTTATAGTTGTTGGAGATTTTGATTTCAGCTTGGTGAGAAATGCAAAGCTAACTGTGAAGCTGAAGGCTTGTTTGGGGTTGTTTATTGCATATATGACCAGTCATTTACATGAATAATGTCACCACACTTTGCCACCAGAAGTGTTTATGACAGATTAGAGGCCAGCATCCAACTGCATTTTCATTCCAGTTATTTTTGTTTTAATGCATGTGTGAATCAATTAATTCTGTCATAAAAGGCCACCATAAACTGTGTGCAGAAGTTAATGAGTCCGGCATTACCACATCATTACACCAGCTGGCATAATGGAGCATGTGTTGTTTGTCATAATATATGCTGCCATGCTTAACAGTCATAAATTGTTTGGACTGGTAAGTTGTGTTTTTTGTTTAATGACAAAGACAAAATGTATGTACACTGAGATTACCATACTAACAGCAGGTTCGTACTTACATGTGTACACACAGGTGACTTTACAGCTGATGGGATTCATCTCTGATTTTAGGATTCCATACACAGCACTTGATATTTGTAGAGGTATTTAAAAAGCTCAAAAGGGGCTTTTTTGGAGATGCACTACTTAAATTATTATTTTTCTAAGCACCCAATAGCATCTCTTCCACATAAGGAGTCCATTTTCTCAACAAATAGAATTTCAATTAGGAAATGACTCGTTAGGGAACCTTCAGTGGTTCTATTGTGGTGCCTTTAAGTGTATTTCCCCAATTAATTCTTATTCTATTCAAATTGCAATTGTATTCATCCTAAAATGACAGTGTGTCCACTGTAGATATTTACATCAAAGTTCTGTGCTGTATGTCTCCCACTCATGAACATTACTGAACTTGTGTAGGCAAGTTGGTAACTTAACTTTAGCTCAATGTAAAACATAAAATAATTTGCGTTGTTATTAAATAATTACATTGAATCAAGTAAATCTGATGTGAAATTGTCTCTTGTATTGCTGAATGTATTGCTAAACACTTGTGAACACATCTCTTCTTTCAGGTATCTTTCCACAGGCCCTGAAAAACTCAGTAATCAAGCCACTCTTAAAAAGAACAACCTAGACAAGTCACTAATGAGCAACTATAGGCCAATATCAAACCTTCCGTTTTTAAGTAAAATCATGAAAAGTAGTCTTTCAACAACTCAACCATTCTTGTCACTAAATAACAGTTTTGATACCTTTCAGTCGGGTTTCCGACCACACACAGCACTGAAACGGCTCTTGTCAAAGTCTTTAATGACATCCACCTTAACACAGATAATGGCAAAATTTCAATCTTTGTATTACTTGATTCAGTGCTGCATTTGACACGGTCGACCATGCATACTACTAGACCGATGGAAAACTGCTGTGGCCTTTCTGGCTCAGTACTAAACTGGTTTGAACCTACCTAAAGAATAGGGATTACTTTGTGTCTATAGGTAATTATGCATCTGAGGTACAAATATGACGTGCGGAGTTCCGCAAGCTCCATCTGGGGCTCTTCTGTTAACATCTACATGCTTCCCCTGGCTCAGATTATGGAGAAAAACAAAATAGTTACATAGTTATGCGGACGACACACAAATTTACATAACCTTATCGCCAGGGGACTATAGTCAAATACAAAAACTGACTAAGGCATCGAACAAATAACGGCTGGATGTGCCAAACTTTCTGAAATTAAATGAAGGAAAAAATGAGGTGGTTGTTTTGGAGCAAGAGAGGAATGATTAAAAGTCTGCGCTCAGCTTCAAACAAAATGTTAAAAACAACAGACAAAGCCAGAAATCTTGGTGTAGTCATGGACTCAGACCTGAACTTTAACAGCCACATAAGACAATTACAAAGTCAGCCTACTATCCCCTTAAGAATATATCAAGGGTAAAGGAATTAGTGTCAACAGGATTTGGAAAAACTTGTCCATGCCTTTATCCTCAGTAGACGACTACTGTAACGGGGTCTTTACAGGTCTCCCAAAAAATCAATCAGACAGCTGCAGCGATTCAGAACGTGCTGCTCGAGTCCTCACTAAGACCAAGAGCTGGATCACACACTCCAGTTCTGAAGTCTTACAATGGCTGTGTCTCAAAGAATTGATTTCAAAGTACTCTTGCTAGTTTATAAATCACTAACGGTTTAGGTCCAAAATATATTGCTGATCTGCTACTACACTATGAACCCCAGACCTCTCAGGTCATTGGGACAGGTCTGCTTTCTGTCCCCAGAGTCAGAACTAACAGGGTGAAGCAGCTCAGTTTCTATGCTCCTCATATCTGGAATAAACTCCCAGAAACCTGTAGATCCGCTGCTACTCTCAGTTCTTTTAAATCAAGGCTGAAGACCTTTCTATTTGATGCTGCCTTTCTTTAAATGACTAATCATTTCTTTAAATTTCTTATGCTGCATGTAAATTTTTTCTTGGGTTTTATGTTTCTCTTTGTTTTTAACTGTCTATTCATGTGTTTTACGGTTTTAATGTTTTGATTTTAACTGTTTTTACTTGGTGTTATCTGTTAACTGATTTTGGGTAAAGCACTTTGACTGCCTGTTGCTTGAAATGTGCTATACAAATAAAGCTGCCTTGCCTTGCCTTGCTAATAATCACCACCCAACTTTTTATCTAGTTTTGGTTTTTTGACAGAGTGGTTGAGTCTAATGGCTCTCATCAGTGCTCCAAAAGAAGACAGGCAGACAAGCTGACTGTACGTTAACTGCTTGGCATCCAAATGGCAAAGTTAGTGACAAACTGGTGTGGAAAATGGAACCTCTAAGCACTAACAAGCCAGATATTTTTTTCCAGAAGTTGGCGGTGACCAAATAAGTGCTAAAGGGACTTTAAGAAACTTACATTCCATTCTATTGATCAGGTGGAAAGATGCACGACTTGATGAGCAGGTCCTGTGTTGTTCTGAGTCTGATTAAAGGTTGTTAGGATTGGGTCAATGGTCAACAGCTGCGGCACTGCCTGGACGTTGACGTTGGGGGCTTAAAACACCATCAAGCCCCTCGTACTCTGCAACAGACTAGCTATCAGTGCTTACCTAGGTACTGTGCATGTGTAAACAGAAGTGCAATGACTCTAAAATGTCGCTAAAACAGAGAGCTCAACACATAGGGTGAAAAGAGGAGCTGCAGCAATGTGGAGTACATCAAAAAAAATAAACCACATAAACCTATTCTGGTACAACCTCTAAATACAACTATGAACCTGAAAAGGATCATAATATGATCACTTTAAGTTAGGAATGCATGAAAAAGAACTACGTAACCAGTACAAATAAAAAGTAAAACTTTGAGTATTAATCTCACATGTAAAGACAATAAGACTGAACCTACAGAGGAAATGCTCCAAAGTTCAAATGCATCCTAACTGTCAACTGTTAATCCTGGGTGGTGCAGATAACCAGCATTTCCAGCCCACTAACAATTTGCTCAGTCGACCTTCCCACCATAAAGGTTGGTTAAAAATGCATCACAGGGAGTGCCACTCATGCAGCACATGTTTCATTCAATCAAAAGCCGCACAAAATGTGCCTCCATCCATCGTCTTATAAACAGTCTGCAGCACAGCGAGGGGAAGGAGCCTGGCCTGTCTCAAGGTCACCGGGCCCTTCACCACTGTGGCATGATGGGTAGCTCCTGCCCGTGCCAGGCAGCCAGCCAGCCAGGAACTGCCTAAGTTTGCCTGGCCAGCCTTACCTTGACTGAAAGGAAGGAGGAAGGCACCGGCGCCCCCCTGCCGCTCGGTAACTGGTACCAAATGGTGCCTCCCCTCTGGGGTCCTGACCTGCGAGCAGGCAGAGTCCCAGGACACCTCCGAGCCGAGCTGGAGGATCGTCAGACAGCTGTCTTCTGTCAGTGGGCCTGTGGACCTAGAATATCATCTTTTTCTGCACACACACAGTCCTTTAGCAGGAGCCTTGGTGTAAAACCAGGGATGTACAGGACTGAAAAAAAATATCAGCACTGATATTTTGGGTTACAGTCACAATGCAAGTGAAATGCTGTGATCCAGAAATATGGGAAATAAACACAAACTCAGAATTGTGTAGGAAGGCCTACTGTACACTGTGAACAAGGCTGTGGCGTGTGACTTAAAGGGCACAATGTTAAAATGATGCATTAGCACAAAAAGGGTTAATGCATCTGGTCTTAGGAGTACAATATCTAAAAAGGGCCAGAAACTAAATTGAATAAAAAAAAAAAAAAAATGAGCCACTGAATTGTCTATTTAAAAGATCAAGCAAATAGTTTCTGTCCAAGAGCAAACATGCGCAGTTGACTTTCCCTACTTAAATAAAAAGGTTAAAAACATAATCACATTGAGCTCTATGAGTCCAGGTAATCTCTTTAAATCTGTCTGTACGGTGAATGTGAAACGCTTTTGTGAAACAACAATAAATCCTCTTTTAATTCTCTTGAGTCAAGTCTCACATCTTTTTTAAATAAATTACAGAAGACATAGACAGTCAAACTATTTCCTGTTCTACTACCTCTGAAGCCAGCAAGGCTCTGAGGAACAATGTTATATGGATCTTGATGGGGAGAAGCTGCATAATTAATTTGTATATTCTAGCATGACAGATGTTTGATTTTGGCCGTAAAAGTAATTAATAAGAGAGTGGAGGGAGAGGCAGATTGCTGGAAGATTATTTATGAAGACTCCTCACGGAGCACGTTGGAGTTGGGGGGGTGAGAGGCTGTGTGTGTGTGTGTGTGTGTGTGT
>NC_045737.1:14225775-14228398 GCF_008692095.1 Etheostoma spectabile
GTGTGTGTGTGTGTGTGTGTGTGTGTGTCAGGAGTCTCAGCCCTTGCTCATGCCCCAACATCACCTGCTCCCCTGGCTGTACCAGCTGTTAGCCTAGCTGCTACCACTGTCATTTCCAAACATTTGTTTTAATGTCCCTCTATGCCCATGGTAACAACTGAAATGACTAACATACTTGGAGAGAAAAACATACATTGCACCTGTTTTTGAAATGTAATAACAACGTAGAGTTGGAGGATTTAATCTTGGGAGGGGAAAAAAATAATCACATATGTTAAATCAACTCTACTGATTTTTCCAAAAGGCAAAACATAACACCTGCTGCTACTTGGAAGAGGAAGATGACGTTGATGTTTGCATCTGCTTCACACAGAGGTAAAAGGGAAAATATTTTTGTGGAGAACTAAGACTCTTACACAGGTATGTACATGTGTGATAGGTCCCATTTGTCACTAGAGCAGAACATTTAACTGAAACATTTTTGTATCCAGTTACAGTTAAAATAATTCATCAAAGTTAACTCAATAATAAATGAATTTATTGAAACCTCATATTTTCCCAGTACTTTAAATTAGGCTATATAAATCATTTAGATTAAGTAATGTTTCGTAAGTAACAATAGCATGTTTACATGAGTATGCTTCAGTTAGTATGTTAATATGCAAACACTCAGCATTTTAGCCTACCAAAGCCAGCATTAGGGCTGGGTATCGTCCCACTACAGTGACACAGATACCAGTACTTGATTTGATTAGTTTTTCTTCTAGTTCTTTCTATACCCCTCATGTAAATGGAAGCATCTCTGCACACTGAACTGCCAACTCCGTCAAATACACCTTCCTCGGGCGCCTGGGTAGCTCATCTGGTAGAGCGCATAACCATTTATAGAGGTTTACTCCTTGACGCAGCGGCCGCAGGTTTGACTCTGACCTTTGATCCTTTGCTGCATGTCATTCCCCCTCTCTCTCCCTTCATGTCTACAGCTGTCATATACAAATAAAGGCTTAAATGCCCAAAACATATCATATTAAAGAAAGAAATACACCTCACTTGACTTCATCACACCTTACTGTATGGGTTGTAGCTGAACATTATACATTGCATTAAATCGAAGAATGCTTGCAGTAATTGGCTACGAGCAAAACCATCCAAATAGAAATTTTATTCTAGATCTAGGTACAAAAAGGTTCAAATGCATGTATCGTATAACTTGAGAAATTTCAATAGTACTTGATAATGGGTTATTTTGGTCGAGCCCTAGTTAGCATGCTACTTTTCTTGGAGATAATTGCAGTTCAAGTTAATACAATCAAAGTCAAAATGGCAACGCATGTACTTGTCCAGACATTTCATACACTGATGGACGAACCAAATCTGCCATTTCTAGAGCCACGCTACTTGCATAGCTAAAACGAAGTCCAATATTAAGTCAGGCTGCACAACCTTTGGTTAACACGTATGCCTGGAGTTACAGACAGACAGACAGAGGAGAAACAAAATAATTAGATATGGCTTTGCAACAGCAGGGACGGGACAATTTATGCCTCAATCTAGGCACAAACTTCAGTTTTTCTTTCCCCCCCCCCTTTTTATTACAGAGCTGCATGGCTTTAGAAGATAATAATTAACTGTAATGGATGCCAAACAGTGAGGACAGGGAGTGAATGTAATTTTCTCAATGAGGGCATAAATCTCACATGGAGGCTGTTACTGGAAAGTCTTGTGGATATTCAAATCTGCTGCTTTGATTGAAGCAGTCATATAGTACATCACAGGCATTGTAACTCAACAGAAGGTTAGCGCAGGTGATCTGACACAATGTGATCTTGTTCATTGCAGGTCTGGATGCTCAGTGGGGTCTTATTAGACAGCAATTATTAAAAAACAAAGCTTTGATAGTAGTGCAGACGAAGGGGGTGATTTAATCAACCCTCCCCCCTCCTCCTCCTTGCTGTAATATATATAGGTTGTTGTGACAACAATAGGGTCTTGTTTGATTTAGCTGTGAAGTCTATGGGCTTATACTAATTCAGACCATAGCCAGGGGCATGGATTATGGGAATTTAACATTATCTGAATAAGAACAGAGGTGGAGAGGAAGGCATGCGTAGACAGCTACGGAGAGATTAAGGTCTGACTGATCTCTCTGTTAAGCTTTATAGCTACAACGTGGTAAGACCCTCTGCTGAACAGTCTTCTCTACGGGCTTCTACAGGTGTCACCAGTGGTGGTTAAGTACGTATTGTAGGTGATTTTATTATCTATGTGGACATTAACAACAATAGCCTTAGTATTGCTTTCAACTCACTACTAGATCAATTGATTTTCATCAGAATGTGCATAAGGCCACGCATTGTTTTAACCACACCCTTGACCTTGTGCTGACATATGGTATAAAAAATAAAGATTTAATAGTATTTCCGCAGAATCCTTTATTATCAGGCCATTCTTTAATAACTTTTGAATTCTTACTGCCCAACTATACTAAAGTAAATAAAAGCTTCTACACTAGATGCCTATCCGACAGTGCTACAGCTAAATTTAAGGAAGATATTCCAAAAGCATTTAATTCCGTTCCTTAATATAACAGCGGACCATTATGTTAACTTTAGTCCCTCCCAAA
>NC_045737.1:14228408-14228622 GCF_008692095.1 Etheostoma spectabile
TGTAGATGGTGCTACGACCTGCCTACATACAACTTTAGACTCTGTTGCTCCTCTCAACAAGAAGATGATGAAGCAAAGAAAACTAAATTAAAACAAATCTTGCAAAAACTTGAAAGTAAATGGCATTCCACCAAACTGGAAGAATCTGGTTTAGATTGGCAAGACAGTCTGAAAATGTATAAGAAGGCCCTCAGAAATGCCAGATCAGACTATT
>NC_045737.1:14228632-14228861 GCF_008692095.1 Etheostoma spectabile
AATAGAAGAAAATAAGAACAACCCAAGGTTTCTGTAGCCAGGTTGACAGATAATCACAGCTCTATTGAGCCATCTAGTCCTATAGCTCTGAGTAGCGACGACTTTATGCGCTTCTTTAATCATAAAATTAGAAATAAAATTAATCACCTCTTGCCCTCAATTTGTAACGGCTCACCTTTAAACGCAGTAGCACCAGAAGGGACGACAAGACCTGACATATACTTAGACT
>NC_045737.1:14228871-14229165 GCF_008692095.1 Etheostoma spectabile
TATAGACCTTCAACAATTAATGTCTAAGATTGCTTCAGCTAAGCCATCTGCCTGTCTCTTAGACCCCATTTCCAACGAGGCTACTTAAAAAATCGTTACCCGTGGTTAACACTACATTGCTAGATATGATCAATATGTCTATTAACAGGTTATGTACCGCGGCCATTTAAAGTAGCTGTAATAAAACCTCTCCTGAAAAATCTCACCCTCAACTCTCCCTGTCTCTCCAAGATTCTTGAGAAGGTAGTCGCTAATCAGTTATTCAATTCAATTTTATTTATAGTATCAATTCAT
>NC_045737.1:14229175-14229284 GCF_008692095.1 Etheostoma spectabile
ATCTCAAGACACTTTACAGATAGAGTAGGTCTAGAGCATATTTACAAGAACCCAACAGTTCTAGTAGTTTCCTCCAGTGCAAGCAACAGTGCGACAGTGGCAAGGAAAA
>NC_045737.1:14229294-14230114 GCF_008692095.1 Etheostoma spectabile
GGAAGAAACCTCGGACAGACCCAGGCTCTTGGTCTGACGGGCCGGTTGGGGTTAGAATAAAGAGTGGCAATAACAGTCACAAAAAATAGTAGTTTGTTCTTTGTAGTAGTTTGTGGCATTGCAGGGCACTGTGAGGCATTACAAGGCACAGTTTTGTAATTTTTTTTTTCAGTCAGGATTTAGAAAGCCTCATAGCACAGAGATGACACTGGTGAAAACGGCCTTCCAACTGCTGCAGACAAAGGACTTGTCTCTGTACTTGTTTTATTAGATCTTAACGCTGCAATCAACACCAATGACTGTACCATCTAGTTAGAGAGACTGGAACATTTAGTTGACATTAAAGGAATCACACTAAGTTGGTTTAAGTCAAATTTATCCGATCAATCTCAATTTGTCAATGTTAACGATAAATCCTCCAAGTACACTAAAGTTAGCCATGGCATGCCACAAGGCTCAGTGCTTGGACCAGTTCTATTCTCCTTATATATGCTTCCTCTAGGCAAAATTATTAGGACAATTATCTTTAATTGTTATACAGATGACACCCAATTATATCTATCAATCAAGCCAGACAAAACCAGACAGCTAAACTACAAGCAGGCATAAATTATATAAAACCATGGATGGATCAGAAATCTAGGAGTTATTTTGATCAAGATATATCCTTTAACGCCCATCTAAGACAAACCTCAAGAACAGCCTTTTTCATCTTGGTACCAAAATTAGGAACATCCTGTCTCAAAACGATGCTGAAAAACTTGTCCATACATTTGTTACTTCCAAGCTGGAATACTGTAATTCTTTATTATCAGGATGC
>NC_045737.1:14230124-14231106 GCF_008692095.1 Etheostoma spectabile
TCCCTTAAGACTCTACAGTTGATCCAGAATGCTGCAGCGCGTGTTCTGACAAGAATTAATAAAAGAGATCATATTTCTCCTGTATTAGCTTCTCTGCATTTGCTTCCTGTAAAATCATGGATTGAATTTCCCACTGGAGCACTGTGCTCCCAGAATTCAGAGTTACTTGTGGTTCCTAGAGTCTCTAAAAGTAGAATGGGAGGCTACTCTACTGTGGAATCAGCTTCCAGTCTGTTTGGGAGGCAGACACCGTCACCACATTTTAGAGCAAAATAAAAACTCTCCTCTTGATAAACCTTATAGTTAGGGAGTGATGAGTTGCAGTGTCCGCCTAACCTGGCCCTCCTGCTTCTCGTTATAGTCGTCAGATTGATCTACTATATAATCACTAATATAATAAAACAAGAGAGAGGCAGGGCAGTACAACCCGACCAGGCTTCTCTCTTAGTTATGCTGTAATAGTTTTAGACAGTTGGGGGACTTCCTTTGACACACTGAGCTCCTCTCTCCTTTATCTTTCCATTTGCATCCATGTCCCAGAAATTCCTGTTACTAACCTAGCTTTGGGGAGTCTTTTTCCCCCCGGCATGTTTCCTTGGTTCAGGAAGGCTCCAAAATCACGATTGCAGCTGTTGCTGTGGTCTTGCTACACGTCCTGCAATGCCCTGTTACATTCTGCTACGCTCTGCGGTGCACTGCTACGCTCTGCTGTGCCTTGTAATGCCGTGCAGTACCCTGCTCTGCCATGAACTACTACAAACTACTATTTTTAATCACTGTTCCATTATCTTTCACTGTGACTATTATTGCAACTCTTCATTTCAACCCCAACCGGCCCGTCAGACACCACCTACCAAGAGCCTTGGTCTGTCCGATGTTTCTTCCTAAAAGAGTTTTTCCTTGCCACTGTTGCACTGTTGCTTGATCTGGAGGGAACTACTAGAACTGTTGGGTCCTTGCAAATTATAGAGTGTGGTCTAGA